>NC_091169.1:6190250-6240250 GCF_040958095.1 Procambarus clarkii
GGAGAAAATATATTAATTCATGAAAACTTGGCTTATTAGGCAAATCGGGCAATGCATAGTAGGCTGAGAAGTGCGTTCTGGCTATTAGGTACGACATATATATATATATATATATATATATATATATATATATATATATATACATAAATATATATATATATATATATATATATATATATATATATATATATACATATATATATATATATATATATATATATATATATATATACATATATATATATATATATATATATATATATATATATATATATATATATATATATATATATATATATATATATATATATATATGGCACAACTCTCCTAAACACGAGAGTCAAGTATACAACTTTAGAACACTTTCCCACCAGGAGACTCGAACCATAGCCAGCACAGAAGCCTTCCAGCAACTGGCATAACAGGTACGCCTTAACCCTCTCCACCACCTGCTCAGACCCTTAAAAGAGATGGTAATTTCAATTAATAAATTGAATTATTGGTAATTGGTTAAATTGGTAATTTCTTATTAAATTGAGATGGTAATTAAAAGAGATGGAGAGTTGTGCCTTAAGCATAGACACTGTGTCTTCCCATATTAACAGGGACTTGATGAAATTAACGTCTAAATGACCCCTCACTTGCTCTAGTGCTCTTCGGAGGTGGTGATCTTTGTGGTATTTAAATACTCCGAAATTACCATCTCTTTTAAGGGTCTGAGCAGGTGGTGGAGAGGGTTAAGGCGTACCTGTTATGCCAGTTGCTGGAAGGCTTCTGTGCTGGCTAGGGTTCGAGTCTCCTGGTGGAAAAGTGTTCTAAAGTTGTATACTTGACTCTCGTGTTTAGGAGAGTTGTGCCTTAAGCATAGACACTGTGTCTTCCCATATTAACAGGGACTTGATGAAATTAACGTCTAAATGACCCCTCACTTGCTCTAGTGCTCTTGGGAGGTGGTGATCTTTGTGGTATTTAAATACTCCGAAATTACCATCTCTTTTAAGGGTCTGAGCAGGTGGTGGAGAGGGTTAAGGCGTACCTGTTATGCCAGTTGCTGGAAGGCTTCTGTGCTGGCTAGGGTTCGAGTCTCCTGGTGGGAAAGTGTTCTAAAGTTGTATACTTGACTCTCGTGTTTAGGAGAGTTGTGCCTTAAGCATAGACACTGTGTCTTCCCATATTAACAGGGACTTGATGAAATTAACGTCTAAATGACCCCTCACTTGCTCTAGTGCTCTTGGGAGGTGGTGATCTTTGTGGTATTTAAATACTCCGAAATTACCATCTCTTTTAAGGGTCTGAGCAGGTGGTGGAGAGGGTTAAGGCGTACCTGTTATGCCAGTTGCTGGAAGGCTTCTGTGCTGGCTAGGGTTCGAGTCTCCTGGTGGGAAAGTGTTCTAAAGTTGTATACTTGACTCTCGTGTTTAGGAGAGTTGTGCCTTAAGCATAGACACTGTGTCTTCCCATATTAACAGGGACTTGATGAAATTAACGTCTAAATGACCCCTCACTTGCTCTAGTGCTCTTGGGAGGTGGTGATCTTTGTGGTATTTAAATACTCCGAAATTACCATCTCTTTTAAGGGTCTGAGCAGGTAGTGGAGAGGGTTAAGGCGTACCTGTTATGCCAGTTGCTGGAAGGCTTCTGTGCTGGCTAGGGTTCGAGTCTCCTGGTGGGAAAGTGTTCTAAAGTTGTATACTTGACTCTCGTGTTTAGGAGAGTTGTGCCTTAAGCATAGACACTGTGTCTTCCCATATTAACAGGGACTTGATGAAATTAACGTCTAAATGACCCCTCACTTGCTCTAGTGCTCTTGGGAGGTGGTGATCTTTGTGGTATTTAAATACTCCGAAATTACCATCTCTTTTAAGGGTCTGAGCAGGTGGTGGAGAGGGTTAAGGCGTACCTGTTATGCCAGTTGCTGGAAGGCTTCTGTGCTGGCTAGGGTTCGAGTCTCCTGGTGGGAAAGTGTTCTAAAATTGTATACTTGACTCTCGTGTTTAGGAGAGTTGTGCCTTAAGCATAGACACTGTGTCTTCCCATATTAACAGGGACTTGATGAAATTAACGTCTAAATGACCCCTCACTTGCTCTAGTGCTCTTGGGAGGTGGTGATCTTTGTGGTATTTAAATACTCCGAAATTACCATCTCTTTTAAGGGTCTGAGCAGGTGGTGGAGAGGGTTAAGGCGTACCTGTTATGCCAGTTGCTGGAAGGCTTCTGTGCTGGCTAGGGTTCGAGTCTCCTGGTGGGAAAGTGTTCTAAAGTTGTATACTTGACTCTCGTGTTTAGGAGAGTTGTGCCTTAAGCATAGACACTGTGTCTTCCCATATTAACAGGGACTTGATGAAATAAACGTATAAATGACCCCTCACTTGCTCTAGTGCTCTTGGGAGGTGGTGATCTTTGGTGTATTTAAATACTCCGAAATTACCATCTCTTTTAAGGGTCTGAGCAGGTGGTGGAGAGGGTTAAGGCGTACCTGTTATGCCAGTTGCTGGAAGGATTCTGTGCTGGCTAGGGTTCGAGTCTCCTGGTGGGAAAGTGTTCCAAAGTTGTATACTTGACTCTCGTGTTTAGGAGAGTTGTGCCTTAAGCATAGACACTGTGTCTTCCCATATTAACAGGGACTTGATGAAATTAACGTCTAAATGACCCCTCACTTGCTCTAGTGCTCTTGGGAGGTGGTGATCTTTGTGGTATTTAAATACTCCGAAATTACCATCTCTTTTAAGGGTCTGAGCAGGTGGTGGAGAGGGTTAAGGCGTACCTGTTATGCCAGTTGCTGGAAGGCTTCTGTGCTGGCTAGGGTTCGAGTCTCCTGGTGGGAAAGTGTTCTAAAGTTGTATACTTGACTCTCGTGTTTAGGAGAGTTGTGCCTTAAGCATAGACACTGTGTCTTCCCATATTAACAGGGACTTGATGAAATTAACGTCTAAATGACCCCTCACTTGCTCTAGTGCTCTTGGGAGGTGGTGATCTTTGTGGTATTTAAATACTCCGAAATTACCATCTCTTTTAAGGGTCTGAGCAGGTGGTGGAGAGGGTTAAGGCGTGCCTGTTATGCCAGTTGCTGGAAGGCTTCTGTGCTGGCTAGGGTTCGAGTCTCCTGGTGGGAAAGTGTTCTAAAGTTGTATACTTGACTCTCGTGTTTAAGAGAGTTGTGCCTTAAGCATAGACACTGTGTCTTCCCATATTAACAGGGACTTGATGAAATTAACGTCTAAATGACCCCTCACTTGCTCTAGTGCTCTTGGGAGGTGGTGATCTTTGTGGTATTTAAATACTCCGAAATTACCATCTCTTTTAAGGGTCTGAGCAGGTGGTGGAGAGGGTTAAGGCGTACCTGTTATGCCAGTTGCTGGAAGGCTTCTGTGCTGGCTAGGGTTCGAGTCTCCTGGTGGGAAAGTGTTCTAAAGTTGTATACTTGACTCTCGTGTTTAGGAGAGTTGTGCCTTAAGCATAGACACTGTGTCTTCCCATATTAACAGGGACTTGATGAAATTAACGTCTAAATGACCCCTCACTTGCTCTAGTGCTCTTGGGAGGTGGTGATCTTTGTGGTATTTAAATACTCCGAAATTACCATCTCTTTTAAGGGTCTGAGCAGGTGGTGGAGAGGGTTAAGGCGTACCTGTTATGCCAGTTGCTGGAAGGCTTCTGTGCTGGCTAGGGTTCGAGTCTCCTGGTGGGAAAGTGTTCTAAAGTTGTATACTTGACTCTCGTGTTTAGGAGATTTGTGCCTTAAGCATAGACACTGTGTCTTCCCATATTAACAGGGAATTGATGAAATTAACGTCTAAATGACCCCTCACTTGCTCTAGTGCTCTTGGGAGGTGGTGATCTTTGTGGTATTTAAATACTCCAAAATTACCATCTCTTTTAAGGGTCTGAGCAGGTGGTGGAGAGGGTTAAGGCGTACCTGTTATGCCAGTTGCTGGAAGGCTTCTGTGCTGGCTAGGGTTCGAGTCTCCTGGTGGGAAAGTGTTCTAAAGTTGTATACTTGACTCTCGTGTTTAGGAGAGTTGTGCCTTAAGCATAGACACTGTGTCTTCCCATATTAACAGGGACTTGATGAAATTAACGTCTAAATGACCCCTCACTTGCTCTAGTGCTCTTGGGAGGTGGTGATCTTTGTGGTATTTAAATACTCCGAAATTACCATCTCTTTTAAGGGTCTGAGCAGGTGGTGGAGAGGGTTAAGGCGTACCTGTTATGCCAGTTGCTGGAAGGCTTCTGTGCTGGCTAGGGTTCGAGTCTCCTGGTGGGAAAGTGTTCTAAAGTTGTATACTTGACTCTCGTGTTTAGGAGAGTTGTGCCTTAAGCATAGACACTGTGTCTTCCCATATTAACAGGGACTTGATGAAATTAACGTCTAAATGACCCCTCACTTGCTCTAGTGCTCTTGGGAGGTGGTGATCTTTGTGGTATTTAAATACTCCGAAATTACCATCTCTTTTAAGGGTCTGAGCAGGTGGTGGAGAGGGTTAAGGCGTACCTGTTATGCCAGTTGCTGGAAGGCTTCTGTGCTGGCTAGGGTTCGAGTCTCCTGGTGGGAAAGTGTTCTAAAGTTGTATACTTGACTCTCGTGTTTAGGAGATTTGTGCCTTAAGCATAGACACTGTGTCTTCCCATATTAACAGGGACTTGATGAAATTAACGTCTAAATGACCCCTCACTTGCTCTAGTGCTCTTGGGAGGTGGTGATCTTTGTGGTATTTAAATACTCCGAAATTACCATCTCTTTTAAGGGTCTGAGCAGGTGGTGGAGAGGGTTAAGGCGTACCTGTTATGCCAGTTGCTGGAAGGCTTCTGTGCTGGCTAGGGTTCGAGTCTCCTGGTGGGAAAGTGTTCTAAAGTTGTATACTTGACTCTCGTGTTAAGGAGAGTTGTGCCTTAAGCATAGACACTGTGTCTTCCCATATTAACAGGGACTTGATGAAATTAACGTCTAAATGACCCCTCACTTGCTCTAGTGCTCTTGGGAGGTGGTGATCTTTGTGGTATTTAAATACTCCGAAATTACCATCTCTTTTAAGGGTCTGAGCAGGTGGTGGAGAGGGTTAAGGCGTACCTGTTATGCCAGTTGCTGGAAGGCTTCTGTGCTGGCTAGGGTTCGAGTCTCCTGGTGGGAAAGTGTTCTAAAGTTGTATACTTGACTCTCGTGTTTAGGAGAGTTGTGCCTTAAGCATAGACACTGTGTCTTCCCATATTAACAGGGACTTGATGAAATTAACGTCTAAATGACCCCTCACTTGCTCTAGTGCTCTTGGGAGGTGGTGATCTTTGTGGTATTTAAATACTCCGAAATTACCATCTCTTTTAAGGGTCTGAGCAGGTGGTGGAGAGGGTTAAGGCGTACCTGTTATGCCAGTTGCTGGAAGGCTTCTGTGCTGGCTAGGGTTCGAGTCTCCTGGTGGGAAAGTGTTCTAAAGTTGTATACTTGACTCTCGTGTTTAGGAGATTTGTGCCTTAAGCATAGACACTGTGTCTTCCCATATTAACAGGGACTTGATGAAATTAACGTCTAAATGACCCCTCACTTGCTCTAGTGCTCTTGGGAGGTGGTGATCTTTGTGGTATTTAAATACTCCGAAATTACCATCTCTTTTAAGGGTCTGAGCAGGTGGTGGAGAGGGTTAAGGCGTACCTGTTATGCCAGTTGCTGGAAGGCTTCTGTGCTGGCTAGGGTTCGAGTCTCCTGGTGGGAAAGTGTTCTAAAGTTGTATACTTGACTCTCGTGTTAAGGAGAGTTGTGCCTTAAGCATAGACACTGTGTCTTCCCATATTAACAGGGACTTGATGAAATTAACGTCTAAATGACCCCTCACTTGCTCTAGTGCTCTTGGGAGGTGGTGATCTTTGTGGTATTTAAATACTCCGAAATTACCATCTCTTTTAAGGGTCTGAGCAGGTGGTGGAGAGGGTTAAGGCGTACCTGTTATGCCAGTTGCTGGAAGGCTTCTGTGCTGGCTAGGGTTCGAGTCTCCTGGTGGGAAAGTGTTCTAAAGTTGTATACTTGACTCTCGTGTTTAGGAGAGTTGTGCCTTAAGCATAGACACTGTGTCTTCCCATATTAACAGGGACTTGATGAAATTAACGTCTAAATGACCCCTCACTTGCTCTAGTGCTCTTGGGAGGTGGTGATCTTTGTGGTATTTAAATACTCCGAAATTACCATCTCTTTTAAGGGTCTGAGCAGGTGGTGGAGAGGGTTAAGGCGTACCTGTTATGCCAGTTGCTGGAAGGCTTCTGTGCTGGCTAGGGTTCGAGTCTCCTGGTGGGAAAGTGTTCTAAAGTTGTATACTTGACTCTCGTGTTTAGGAGAGTTGTGCCTTAAGCATAGACACTGTGTCTTCCCATATTAACATGGACTTGATGAAATTAACGTCTAAATGACCTCTCACTTGCTCTAGTGCTCTTGGGAGGTGGTGATCTTTGTGGTATTTAAATACTCCGAAATTACCATCTCTTTTAAGGGTCTGAGCAGGTGGTGGAGAGGGTTAAGGCGTACCTGTTATGTCAGTTGCTGGAAGGCTTCTGTGCTGGCTAGGGTTCGAGTCTCCTGGTGGGAAAGTGTTCTAAAGTTGTATACTTGACTCTCGTGTTTAGGAGAGTTGTGCCTTAAGCATAGACACTGTGTCTTCCCATATTAACAGGGACTTGATGAAATTAACGTCTAAATGACCCCTCACTTGCTCTAGTGCTCTTGGGAGGTGGTGATCTTTGTGGTATTTAAATACTCCGAAATTACCATCTCTTTTAAGGGTCTGAGCAGGTGGTGGAGAGGGTTAAGGCGTACCTGTTATGCCAGTTGCTGGAAGGCTTCTGTGCTGGCTAGGGTTCGAGTCTCCTGGTGGGAAAGTGTTCTAAAGTTGTATACTTGACTCTCGTGTTTAGGAGAGTTGTGCCTTAAGCATAGACACTGTGTCTTCCCATATTAACAGGGACTTGATGAAATTAACGTCTAAATGACCCCTCACTTGCTCTAGTGCTCTTGGGAGGTGGTGATCTTTGTGGTATTTAAATACTCCGAAATTACCATCTCTTTTAAGGGTCTGAGCAGGTGGTGGAGAGGGTTAAGGCGTACCTGTTATGCCAGTTGCTGGAAGGCTTCTGTGCTGGCTAGGGTTCGAGTCTCCTGGTGGGAAAGTGTTCTAAAGTTGTATACTTGACTCTCGTGTTTAGGAGAGTTGTGCCTTAAGCATAGACACTGTGTCTTCCCATATTAACAGGGACTTGATGAAATTAACGTCTAAATGACCCCTCACTTGCTCTAGTGCTCTTGGAAGGTGGTGATCTTTGTGGTATTTAAATACTCCGAAATTACCATCTCTTTTAAGGGTCTGAGCAGGTGGTGGAGAGGGTTAAGGCGTACCTGTTATGCCAGTTGCTGGAAGGCTTCTGTGCTGGCTAGGGTTCGAGTCTCCTGGTGGGAAAGTGTTCTAAAGTTGTATACTTGACTCTCGTGTTTAGGAGAGTTGTGCCTTAAGCATAGACACTGTGTCTTCCCATATTAACAGGGACTCGATGAAATTAACGTCTAAATGACCCCTCACTTGCTCTAGTGCTCTTGGGAGGTGGTGATCTTTGTGGTATTTAAATACTCCGAAATTACTATCTCTTTTAAGGGTCTGAGCAGGTGGTGGAGAGGGTTAAGGCGTACCTGTTATGCCAGTTGCTGGAAGGCTTCTGTGCTGGCTAGGGTTCGAGTCTCCTGGTGGGAAAGTGTTCTAAAGTTGTATACTTGACTCTCGTGTTTAGGAGAGTTGTGCCTTAAGCATAGACACTGTGTCTTCCCATATTAACAGGGACTTGATGAAATTAACGTCTAAATGACCCCTCACTTGCTCTAGTGCTCTTGGGAGGTGGTGATCTTTGTGGTATTTAAATACTCCGAAATTACCATCTCTTTTAAGGGTCTGAGCAGGTGGTGGAGAGGGTTAAGGCGTACCTGTTATGCCAGTTGCTGGAAGGCTTCTGTGCTGGCTAGGGTTCGAGTCTCCTGGTGGGAAAGTGTTCTAAAGTTGTATACTTGACTCTCGTGTTTAGGAGAGTTGTGCCTTAAGCATAGACACTGTGTCTTCCCATATTAACAGGGACTTGATGAAATTAACGTCTAAATGACCCCTCACTTGCTCTAGTGCTCTTGGGAGGTGGTGATCTTTGTGGTATTTAAATACTCCGAAATTACCATCTCTTTTAAGGGTCTGAGCAGGTGGTGGAGAGGGTTAAGGCGTACCTGTTATGCCAGTTGCTGGAAGGCTTCTGTGCTGGCTATGGTTCGAGTCTCCTGGTGGGAAAGTGTTCTAAAGTTGTATACTTGACTCTCGTGTTTAGGAGAGTTGTGCCATATATATATATATATATATATATATATATATATATATATATATATATATATATATATATATATATATATATATATATATATATATATATATATATATATATATATATGTATATATATATATATATATATATATATATATATATATATATTTATGTATATATATATATATATATATATATATATATATATATATATATATATATATATATATATATATATATATATATATATGTCGTACCTAATAGCCAGAACGCACTTCTCAGCCTACTATGCATTGCCCGATTTGCCTAATAAGCCAAGTTTTCATGAATTAATATATTTTCTCCAATTTTTTTCTTATGAAATGATAAAGCTTCCCATTTCATTATGTATGAGGTCAATTTTTTTTTATTGGAGTTAAAATTAACGTAGATATATGACCGAACCTAACCAACCCTACCTAACCTAACCTAACCTATCTTTATAGTTTAGGTTAGGTTAGGTAGCCGAAAACGTTAGGTTTGGTTAGGTTAAGTAGGTTAGGTAGTCGAAAAACAATTAATTCATGAAAACTTGGCTTATTAGGCAAATCGGGCCTTGCATAGTTGCCTGAGAAGTGCGTTCTGGCTACTAGGTACGACATATATATATATATATATATATATATATATATATATATATATATATATATATATATATATATATATATATATATATATAATATATATATATATATATATATATATATATGTATATATATATATATATATAAATATATATATATATATTTATATATATATATGTCGTACCTTGTAGCCAGAACGCACTTCTCAGCCTACTATGCAAGGCCCGATTTGCCTAATAAGCCAAGTTTTCCTAAATTAATATATTTTCTCTAATTTTATTCTTATGAAATGATAAAGCTACCCATTTTATTATGTATGAGGTAAATATTTTTTTATTGGAGTTAAAATTTACGTAGATATATGACCGAACCTAACCTACCCTAACCTAACCTATCTTTATAGGTTAGGTTAGGTTAGGTAGCCGAAAAAGGTAGGTTAGGTTAGGTTAGGTAGGTTAGGTAGTCGAAAAACAATTAATTCATGAAAACTTGGCTTATTAGGCAAATTGGGCCTTGCATAGTAGGCTGAGAAGTCCGTTCTGGCTACTAGGTACGACATATATATATATATATATATATATATATATATATATATATATATATATATATATATATATATATATATATATAAATAATATATATATATATATATATATATATATATATATATTTATATATATATATATATATATATATATATATATATATATATATATATATATATATATATATATATATATATATATATATGTCGTACCTAGTAGCCAGAACGGACTTCTCAGCCTACTATGCAAGGCCCAATTTGCCTAATAAGCCAAGTTTTCATGAATTAATGTTTTTTCGACTACCTAACCTACCTAACCTAACCTAACCTACCTTTTTCGGCTACCTAACCTAACCTAACCTATAAAGATAGGTTAGGTTAGGGTAGGTTAGGTTCGGTCATATATCTACGTAAATTTTAACTCCAATAAAAAAATATTTACCTCATACATAATAAAATGGGTAGCTTTATCATTTCATAAGAATAAAATTAGAGAAAATATATTAATTTAGGAAAACTTGGCTTATTAGGCAAATCGGACCTTGCATAGTAGGCTGAGAAGTGCGTTCTGGCCACAAGGTACGACATATATATATATATAAATATATATATATATATTTATATATATATATATATATATACATATATATATATATATATATATATATATATTATATATATATATATATATATATATATATATATATATATATATATATATATATATATATATATATATGTCGTACCTAGTAGCCAGAACGCACTTCTCAGGCAACTATGCAAGGCCCGATTTGCCTAATAAGCCAAGTTTTCATGAATTAATTGTTTTTCGACTACCTAACCTACTTAACCTAACCTAACCTAACGTTTTCGGCTACCTAACCTAACCTAAACTATAAAGATAGGTTAGGTTAGGTTAGGTAGGGTTGGTTAGGTTCGGTCATATATCTACGTTAATTTTAACTCCAATAAAAAAAAATTGACCTCATACATAATGAAATGGGAAGCTTTATCATTTCATAAGAAAAAAATTGGAGAAAATATATTAATTCATGAAAACTTGGCTTATTAGGCAAATCGGGCAATGCATAGTAGGCTGAGAAGTGCGTTCTGGCTATTAGGTACGACATATATATATATATATATATATATATATATATATATATATATATATACATAAATATATATATATATATATTTATATATATATATATATATACATATATATATATATATATATATATATATATATATATATATATATATATACATATATATATATATATATATATATATATATGTCGTACCTAATAGCCAGAACGCACTTCTCAGCCTACTATTCAAGGCCCGATTTGCCTAATAAGCCAAGTTTTCATGAATTAATGTTTTTTCGTCTACCTAACCTACCTAACCTAACCTAACCTAGCTTTTTTTGGCTACCTAACCTAACCTTACTTATAAATATAGGTTAGGTTAGGTTAGGTAGGGTTGGTTAGGTTCGGTCATATATCTACGTTAATTTTAACTCCAATAAAAAAAAATTGACCTCATACATAGAGAAAAGGGTTGCTTTATCATTTCATAAGAAAAAAATTATAGTAAATATATTAATTCAGGAAAACTTGGCTTATTAGGCAAATCGGGCCTTGAATAGTAGGCTGAGAAGTGAGTTCTGGCTACTAGGTACGACATATATATATATATATATATATATATATATATATATATATATATATGTCGTACCTAGTAGCCAGAACTCACTTTTTGGCCTACTATTCAAGGCCCGATTTGCCTTATAAGCCAAGTTTTCCTGAATTAATATATTTTTTCTAATTTTTTTCTTATGAAATGATAAAGCTACCCATTTCATTATGTATGAGGTCAATTTTTTTTTATTGGAGTTAAAATTAACGTAGATATATGACCGAACCTAACCAACCCTACCTAACCTAACCTAACCTATATTTATAGGTAAGGTTAGGTTAGGTAGCCAAAAAAAGCTAGGTTAGGTTAGGTTAGGTAGGTTAGGTAGACGAAAAAACATTAATTCATGAAAACTTGGCTTATTAGGCAAATCGGGCCTTGAATAGTAGGCTGAGAAGTGCGTTCTGGCTATTAGGTACGACATATATATATATATATATATATATATATATATATATATATATATATATATATATATATATATATATATATATATATGGCACAACTCTCCTAAACACGAGAGTCAAGTATACAACTTTAGAACACTTTCCCACCAGGAGACTCGAACCATAGCCAGCACAGAAGCCTTCCAGCAACTGGCATAACAGGTACGCCTTAACCCTCTCCAACACCTGCTCAGACCCTTAAAAGAGATGGTAATTTCAATTAATAAATTGAATTATTGGTAATTGGTTAAATTGGTAATTTCTTATTAAATTGAGATGGTAATTAAAAGAGATGGAGAGTTGTGCCTTAAGCATAGACACTGTGTCTTCCCATATTAACAGGGACTTGATGAAATTAACGTCTAAATGACCCCTCACTTGCTCTAGTGCTCTTCGGAGGTGGTGATCTTTGTGGTATTTAAATACTCCGAAATTACCATCTCTTTTAAGGGTCTGAGCAGGTGGTGGAGAGGGTTAAGGCGTACCTGTTATGCCAGTTGCTGGAAGGCTTCTGTGCTGGCTAGGGTTCGAGTCTCCTGGTGGGAAAGTGTTCTAAAGTTGTATACTTGACTCTCGTGTTTAGGAGAGTTGTGCCTTAAGCATAGACACTGTGTCTTCCCATATTAACAGGGACTTGATGAAATTAACGTCTAAATGACCCCTCACTTGCTCTAGTGCTCTTGGGAGGTGGTGATCTTTGTGGTATTTAAATACTCCGAAATTACCATCTCTTTTAAGGGTCTGAGCAGGTGGTGGAGAGGGTTAAGGCGTACCTGTTATGCCAGTTGCTGGAAGGCTTCTGTGCTGGCTAGGGTTCGAGTCTCCTGGTGGGAAAGTGTTCTAAAGTTGTATACTTGACTCTCGTGTTTAGGAGAGTTGTGCCTTAAGCATAGACACTGTGTCTTCCCATATTAACAGGGACTTGATGAAATTAACGTCTAAATGACCCCTCACTTGCTCTAGTGCTCTTGGGAGGTGGTGATCTTTGTGGTATTTAAATACTCCGAAATTACCATCTCTTTTAAGGGTCTGAGCAGGTGGTGGAGAGGGTTAAGGCGTACCTGTTATGCCAGTTGCTGGAAGGCTTCTGTGCTGGCTAGGGTTCGAGTCTCCTGGTGGGAAAGTGTTCTAAAGTTGTATACTTGACTCTCGTGTTTAGGAGAGTTGTGCCTTAAGCATAGACACTGTGTCTTCCCATATTAACAGGGACTTGATGAAATTAACGTCTAAATGACCCCTCACTTGCTCTAGTGCTCTTGGGAGGTGGTGATCTTTGTGGTATTTAAATACTCCGAAATTACCATCTCTTTTAAGGGTCTGAGCAGGTAGTGGAGAGGGTTAAGGCGTACCTGTTATGCCAGTTGCTGGAAGGCTTCTGTGCTGGCTAGGGTTCGAGTCTCCTGGTGGGAAAGTGTTCTAAAGTTGTATACTTGACTCTCGTGTTTAGGAGAGTTGTGCCTTAAGCATAGACACTGTGTCTTCCCATATTAACAGGGACTTGATGAAATTAACGTCTAAATGACCCCTCACTTGCTCTAGTGCTCTTGGGAGGTGGTGATCTTTGTGGTATTTAAATACTCCGAAATTACCATCTCTTTTAAGGGTCTGAGCAGGTGGTGGAGAGGGTTAAGGCGTACCTGTTATGCCAGTTGCTGGAAGGCTTCTGTGCTGGCTAGGGTTCGAGTCTCCTGGTGGGAAAGTGTTCTAAAATTGTATACTTGACTCTCGTGTTTAGGAGAGTTGTGCCTTAAGCATAGACACTGTGTCTTCCCATATTAACAGGGACTTGATGAAATTAACGTCTAAATGACCCCTCACTTGCTCTAGTGCTCTTGGGAGGTGGTGATCTTTGTGGTATTTAAATACTCCGAAATTACCATCTCTTTTAAGGGTCTGAACAGGTGGTGGAGAGGGTTAAGGCGTACCTGTTATGCCAGTTGCTGGAAGGCTTCTGTGCTGGCTAGGGTTCGAGTCTCCTGGTGGGAAAGTGTTCTAAAGTTGTATACTTGACTCTCGTGTTTAGGAGAGTTGTGCCTTAAGCATAGACACTGTGTCTTCCCATATTAACAGGGACTTGATGAAATAAACGTATAAATGACCCCTCACTTGCTCTAGTGCTCTTGGGAGGTGGTGATCTTTGGTGTATTTAAATACTCCGAAATTACCATCTCTTTTAAGGGTCTGAGCAGGTGGTGGAGAGGGTTAAGGCGTACCTGTTATGCCAGTTGCTGGAAGGATTCTGTGCTGGCTAGGGTTCGAGTCTCCTGGTGGGAAAGTGTTCTAAAGTTGTATACTTGACTCTCGTGTTTAGGAGAGTTGTGCCTTAAGCATAGACACTGTGTCTTCCCATATTAACAGGGACTTGATGAAATTAACGTCTAAATGACCCCTCACTTGCTCTAGTGCTCTTGGGAGGTGGTGATCTTTGTGGTATTTAAATACTCCGAAATTACCATCTCTTTTAAGGGTCTGAGCAGGTGGTGGAGAGGGTTAAGGCGTACCTGTTATGCCAGTTGCTGGAAGGCTTCTGTGCTGGCTAGGGTTCGAGTCTCCTGGTGGGAAAGTGTTCTAAAGTTGTATACTTGACTCTCGTGTTTAGGAGAGTTGTGCCTTAAGCATAGACACTGTGTCTTCCCATATTAACAGGGACTTGATGAAATTAACGTCTAAATGACCCCTCACTTGCTCTAGTGCTCTTGGGAGGTGGTGATCTTTGTGGTATTTAAATACTCCGAAATTACCATCTCTTTTAAGGGTCTGAGCAGGTGGTGGAGAGGGTTAAGGCGTACCTGTTATGCCAGTTGCTGGAAGGCTTCTGTGCTGGCTAGGGTTCGAGTCTCCTGGTGGGAAAGTGTTCTAAAGTTGTATACTTGACTCTCGTGTTTAGGAGAGTTGTGCCTTAAGCATAGACACTGTGTCTTCCCATATTAACAGGGACTTGATGAAATTAACGTCTAAATGACCCCTCACTTGCTCTAGTGCTCTTGGGAGGTGGTGATCTTTGTGGTATTTAAATACTCCGAAATTACCATCTCTTTTAAGGGTCTGAGCAGGTGGTGGAGAGGGTTAAGGCGTACCTGTTATGCCAGTTGCTGGAAGGCTTCTGTGCTGGCTAGGGTTCGAGTCTCCTGGTGGGAAAGTGTTCTAAAGTTGTATACTTGACTCTCGTGTTTAAGAGAGTTGTGCCTTAAGCATAGACACTGTGTCTTCCCATATTAACAGGGACTTGATGAAATTAACGTCTAAATGACCCCTCACTTGCTCTAGTGCTCTTGGGAGGTGGTGATCTTTGTGGTATTTAAATACTCCGAAATTACCATCTCTTTTAAGGGTCTGAGCAGGTGGTGGAGAGGGTTAAGGCGTACCTGTTATGCCAGTTGCTGGAAGGCTTCTGTGCTGGCTAGGGTTCGAGTCTCCTGGTGGGAAAGTGTTCTAAAGTTGTATACTTGACTCTCGTGTTTAGGAGAGTTGTGCCTTAAGCATAGACACTGTGTCTTCCCATATTAACAGGGACTTGATGAAATTAACGTCTAAATGACCCCTCACTTGCTCTAGTGCTCTTGGGAGGTGGTGATCTTTGTGGTATTTAAATACTCCGAAATTACCATCTCTTTTAAGGGTCTGAGCAGGTGGTGGAGAGGGTTAAGGCGTACCTGTTATGCCAGTTGCTGGAAGGCTTCTGTGCTGGCTAGGGTTCGAGTCTCCTGGTGGGAAAGTGTTCTAAAGTTGTATACTTGACTCTCGTGTTTAGGAGATTTGTGCCTTAAGCATAGACACTGTGTCTTCCCATATTAACAGGGACTTGATGAAATTAACGTCTAAATGACCCCTCACTTGCTCTAGTGCTCTTGGGAGGTGGTGATCTTTGTGGTATTTAAATACTCCAAAATTACCATCTCTTTTAAGGGTCTGAGCAGGTGGTGGAGAGGGTTAAGGCGTACCTGTTATGCCAGTTGCTGGAAGGCTTCTGTGCTGGCTAGGGTTCGAGTCTCCTGGTGGGAAAGTGTTCTAAAGTTGTATACTTGACTCTCGTGTTTAGGAGAGTTGTGCCTTAAGCATAGACACTGTGTCTTCCCATATTAACAGGGACTTGATGAAATTAACGTCTAAATGACCCCTCACTTGCTCTAGTGCTCTTGGGAGGTGGTGATCTTTGTGGTATTTAAATGCTCCGAAATTACCATCTCTTTTAAGGGTCTGAGCAGGTGGTGGAGAGGGTTAAGGCGTACCTGTTATGCCAGTTGCTGGAAGGCTTCTGTGCTGGCTAGGGTTCGAGTCTCCTGGTGGGAAAGTGTTCTAAAGTTGTATACTTGACTCTCGTGTTTAGGAGAGTTGTGCCTTAAGCATAGACACTGTGTCTTCCCATATTAACAGGGACTTGATGAAATTAACGTCTAAATGACCCCTCACTTGCTCTAGTGCTCTTGGGAGGTGGTGATCTTTGTGGTATTTAAATACTCCGAAATTACCATCTCTTTTAAGGGTCTGAGCAGGTGGTGGAGAGGGTTAAGGCGTACCTGTTATGCCAGTTGCTGGAAGGCTTCTGTGCTGGCTAGGGTTCGAGTCTCCTGGTGGGAAAGTGTTCTAAAGTTGTATACTTGACTCTCGTGTTTAGGAGATTTGTGCCTTAAGCATAGACACTGTGTCTTCCCATATTAACAGGGACTTGATGAAATTAACGTCTAAATGACCCCTCACTTGCTCTAGTGCTCTTGGGAGGTGGTGATCTTTGTGGTATTTAAATACTCCGAAATTACCATCTCTTTTAAGGGTCTGAGCAGGTGGTGGAGAGGGTTAAGGCGTACCTGTTATGCCAGTTGCTGGAAGGCTTCTGTGCTGGCTAGGGTTCGAGTCTCCTGGTGGGAAAGTGTTCTAAAGTTGTATACTTGACTCTCGTGTTAAGGAGAGTTGTGCCTTAAGCATAGACACTGTGTCTTCCCATATTAACAGGGACTTGATGAAATTAACGTCTAAATGACCCCTCACTTGCTCTAGTGCTCTTGGGAGGTGGTGATCTTTGTGGTATTTAAATACTCCGAAATTACCATCTCTTTTAAGGGTCTGAGCAGGTGGTGGAGAGGGTTAAGGCGTACCTGTTATGCCAGTTGCTGGAAGGCTTCTGTGCTGGCTAGGGTTCGAGTCTCCTGGTGGGAAAGTGTTCTAAAGTTGTATACTTGACTCTCGTGTTTAGGAGAGTTGTGCCTTAAGCATAGACACTGTGTCTTCCCATATTAACAGGGACTTGATGAAATTAACGTCTAAATGACCCCTCACTTGCTCTAGTGCTCTTGGGAGGTGGTGATCTTTGTGGTATTTAAATACTCCGAAATTACCATCTCTTTTAAGGGTCTGAGCAGGTGGTGGAGAGGGTTAAGGCGTACCTGTTATGCCAGTTGCTGGAAGGTTTCTGTGCTGGCTAGGGTTCGAGTCTCCTGGTGGGAAAGTGTTCTAAAGTTGTATACTTGACTCTCGTGTTTAGGAGAGTTGTGCCTTAAGCATAGACACTGTGTCTTCCCATATTAACAGGGACTTGATGAAATTAACGTCTAAATGACCCCTCACTTGCTCTAGTGCTCTTGGGAGGTGGTGATCTTTGTGGTATTTAAATACTCCGAAATTACCATCTCTTTTAAGGGTCTGAGCAGGTGGTGGAGAGGGTTAAGGCGTACCTGTTATGCCAGTTGCTGGAAGGCTTCTGTGCTGGCTAGGGTTCGAGTCTCCTGGTGGGAAAGTGTTCTAAAGTTGTATACTTGACTCTCGTGTTTAGGAGAGTTGTGCCTTAAGCATAGACACTGTGTCTTCCCATATTAACATGGACTTGATGAAATTAACGTCTAAATGACCTCTCACTTGCTCTAGTGCTCTTGGGAGGTGGTGATCTTTGTGGTATTTAAATACTCCGAAATTACCATCTCTTTTAAGGGTCTGAGCAGGTGGTGGAGAGGGTTAAGGCGTACCTGTTATGCCAGTTGCTGGAAGGCTTCTGTGCTGGCTAGGGTTCGAGTCTCCTGGTGGGAAAGTGTTCTAAAGTTGTATACTTGACTCTCGTGTTTAGGAGAGTTGTGCCTTAAGCATAGACACTGTGTCTTCCCATATTAACAGGGACTTGATGAAATTAACGTCTAAATGACCCCTCACTTGCTCTAGTGCTCTTGGGAGGTGGTGATCTTTGTGGTATTTAAATACTCCGAAATTACCATCTCTTTTAAGGGTCTGAGCAGGTGGTGGAGAGGGTTAAGGCGTACCTGTTATGCCAGTTGCTGGAAGGCTTCTGTGCTGGCTAGGGTTCGAGTCTCCTGGTGGGAAAGTGTTCTAAAGTTGTATACTTGACTCTCGTGTTTAGGAGAGTTGTGCCTTAAGCATAGACACTGTGTCTTCCCATATTAACAGGGACTTGATGAAATTAACGTCTAAATGACCCCTCACTTGCTCTAGTGCTCTTGGGAGGTGGTGATCTTTGTGGTATTTAAATACTCCGAAATTACCATCTCTTTTAAGGGTCTGAGCAGGTGGTGGAGAGGGTTAAGGCGTACCTGTTATGCCAGTTGCTGGAAGGCTTCTGTGCTGGCTAGGGTTCGAGTCTCCTGGTGGGAAAGTGTTCTAAAGTTGTATACTTGACTCTCGTGTTTAGGAGAGTTGTGCCTTAAGCATAGACACTGTATCTTCCCATATTAACAGGGACTTGATGAAATTAACGTCTAAATGACCCCTCACTTGCTCTAGTGCTCTTGGAAGGTGGTGATCTTTGTGGTATTTAAATACTCCGAAATTACCATCTCTTTTAAGGGTCTGAGCAGGTGGTGGAGAGGGTTAAGGCGTACCTGTTATGCCAGTTGCTGGAAGGCTTCTGTGCTGGCTAGGGTTCGAGTCTCCTGGTGGGAAAGTGTTCTAAAGTTGTATACTTGACTCTCGTGTTTAGGAGAGTTGTGCCTTAAGCATAGACACTGTGTCTTCCCATATTAACAGGGACTCGATGAAATTAACGTCTAAATGACCCCTCACTTGCTCTAGTGCTCTTGGGAGGTGGTGATCTTTGTGGTATTTAAATACTCCGAAATTACTATCTCTTTTAAGGGTCTGAGCAGGTGGTGGAGAGGGTTAAGGCATACCTGTTATGCCAGTTGCTGGAAGGCTTCTGTGCTGGCTAGGGTTCGAGTCTCCTGGTGGGAAAGTGTTCTAAAGTTGTATACTTGACTCTCGTGTTTAGGAGAGTTGTGCCTTAAGCATAGACACTGTGTCTTCCCATATTAACAGGGACTTGATGAAATTAACGTCTAAATGACCCCTCACTTGCTCTAGTGCTCTTGGGAGGTGGTGATCTTTGTGGTATTTAAATACTCCGAAATTACCATCTCTTTTAAGGGTCTGAGCAGGTGGTGGAGAGGGTTAAGGCGTACCTGTTATGCCAGTTGCTGGAAGGCTTCTGTGCTGGCTAGGGTTCGAGTCTCCTGGTGGGAAAGTGTTCTAAAGTTGTATACTTGACTCTCGTGTTTAGGAGAGTTGTGCCTTAAGCATAGACACTGTGTCTTCCCATATTAACAGGGACTTGATGAAATTAACGTCTAAATGACCCCTCACTTGCTCTAGTGCTCTTGGGAGGTGGTGATCTTTGTGGTATTTAAATACTCCGAAATTACCATCTCTTTTAAGGGTCTGAGCAGGTGGTGGAGAGGGTTAAGGCGTACCTGTTATGCCAGTTGCTGGAAGGCTTCTGTGCTGGCTAGGGTTCGAGTCTCCTGGTGGGAAAGTGTTCTAAAGTTGTATACTTGACTCTCGTGTTTAGGAGAGTTGTGCCTTAAGCATAGACACTGTGTCTTCCCATATTAACAGGGACTTGATGAAATTAACGTCTAAATGACCCCTCACTTGCTCTAGTGCTCTTGGGAGGTGGTGATCTTTGTGGTATTTAAATACTCCGAAATTACCATGTCTTTTAAGGGTCTGAGCAAGTGGTGGAGAGGGTTAAGGCGTACCTGTTATGCCAGTTGCTGGAAGGCTTCTGTGCTGGCTAGGGTTCGAGTCTCCTGGTGGGAAAGTGTTCTAAAGTTGTATACTTGACTCTCGTGTTTAGGAGAGTTGTGCCTTAAGCATAGACACTGTGTCTTCCCATATTAACAGGGACTTGATGAAATTAACGTCTAAATGACCCCTCACTTGCTCTAGTGCTCTTGGGAGGTGGTGATCTTTGTGGTATTTAAATACTCCGAAATTACCATCTCTTTTAAGGGTCTGAGCAGGTGGTGGAGAGGGTTAAGGCGTACCTGTTATGCCAGTTGCTGGAAGGCTTCTGTGCTGGCTAGGGTTCGAGTCTCCTGGTGGGAAAGTGTTCTAAAGTTGTATACTTGACTCTCGTGTTTAGGAGAGTTGTGCCTTAAGCATAGACACTGTGTCTTCCCATATTAACAGGGACTTGATGAAATTAACGTCTAAATGACCCCTCACTTGCTCTAGTGCTCTTGGGAGGTGGTGATCTTTGTGGTATTTAAATACTCCGAAATTACCATCTCTTTTAAGGGTCTGAGCAGGTGGTGGAGAGGGTTAAGGCGTACCTGTTATGCCAGTTGCTGGAAGGCTTCTGTGCTGGCTAGGGTTCGAGTCTCCTGGTGGGAAAGTGTTCTAAAGTTGTATACTTGACTCTCGTGTTTAGGAGAGTTGTGCCTTAAGCATAGACACTGTGTCTTCCCATATTAACAGGGACTTGATGAAATTAACGTCTAAATGACCCCTCACTTGCTCTAGTGCTCTTGGAAGGTGGTGATCTTTGTGGTATTTAAATACTCCGAAATTACCATCTCTTTTAAGGGTCTGAGCAGGTGGTGGAGAGGGTTAAGGCGTACCTGTTATGCCAGTTGCTGGAAGGCTTCTGTGCTGGCTAGGGTTCGAGTCTCCTGGTGGGAAAGTGTTCTAAAGTTGTATACTTGACTCTCGTGTTTAGGAGAGTTGTGCCTTAAGCATAGACACTGTGTCTTCCCATATTAACAGGGACTCGATGAAATTAACGTCTAAATGACCCCTCACTTGCTCTAGTGCTCTTGGGAGGTGGTGATCTTTGTGGTATTTAAATACTCCGAAATTACTATCTCTTTTAAGGGTCTGAGCAGGTGGTGGAGAGGGTTAAGGCGTACCTGTTATGCCAGTTGCTGGAAGGCTTCTGTGCTGGCTAGGGTTCGAGTCTCCTGGTGGGAAAGTGTTCTAAAGTTGTATACTTGACTCTCGTGTTTAGGAGAGTTGTGCCTTAAGCATAGACACTGTGTCTTCCCATATTAACAGGGACTTGATGAAATTAACGTCTAAATGACCCCTCACTTGCTCTAGTGCTCTTGGGAGGTGGTGATCTTTGTGGTATTTAAATACTCCGAAATTACCATCTCTTTTAAGGGTCTGAGCAGGTGGTGGAGAGGGTTAAGGCGTACCTGTTATGCCAGTTGCTGGAAGGCTTCTGTGCTGGCTAGGGTTCGAGTCTCCTGGTGGGAAAGTGTTCTAAAGTTGTATACTTGACTCTCGTGTTTAGGAGAGTTGTGCCTTAAGCATAGACACTGTGTCTTCCCATATTAACAGGGACTTGATGAAATTAACGTCTAAATGACCCCTCACTTGCTCTAGTGCTCTTGGGAGGTGGTGATCTTTGTGGTATTTAAATACTCCGAAATTACCATCTCTTTTAAGGGTCTGAGCAGGTGGTGGAGAGGGTTAAGGCGTACCTGTTATGCCAGTTGCTGGAAGGCTTCTGTGCTGGCTAGGGTTCGAGTCTCCTGGTGGGAAAGTGTTCTAAAGTTGTATACTTGACTCTCGTGTTTAGGAGAGTTGTGCCTTAAGCATAGACACTGTGTCTTCCCATATTAACAGGGACTTGATGAAATTAACGTCTAAATGACCCCTCACTTGCTCTAGTGCTCTTGGGAGGTGGTGATCTTTGTGGTATTTAAATACTCCGAAATTACCATGTCTTTTAAGGGTCTGAGCAGGTGGTGGAGAGGGTTAAGGCGTACCTGTTATGCCAGTTGCTGGAAGGCTTCTGTGCTGGCTAGGGTTCGAGTCTCCTGGTGGGAAAGTGTTCTAAAGTTGTATACTTGACTCTCGTGTTTAGGAGAGTTGTGCCTTAAGCATAGACACTGTGTCTTCCCATATTAACAGGGACTTGATGAAATTAACGTCTAAATGACCCCTCACTTGCTCTAGTGCTCTTGGGAGGTGGTGATCTTTGTGGTATTTAAATACTCCGAAATTACCATCTCTTTTAAGGGTCTGAGCAGGTGGTGGAGAGGGTTAAGGCGTACCTGTTATGCCAGTTGCTGGAAGGCTTCTGTGCTGGCTAGGGTTCGAGTCTCCTGGTGGGAAAGTGTTCTAAAGTTGTATACTTGACTCTCGTGTTTAGGAGAGTTGTGCCTTAAGCATAGACACTGTGTCTTCCCATATTAACAGGGACTTGATGAAATTAACGTCTAAATGACCCCTCACTTGCTCTAGTGCTCTTGGGAGGTGGTGATCTTTGTGGTATTTAAATACTCCGAAATTACCATCTCTTTTAAGGGTCTGAGCAGGTGGTGGAGAGGGTTAAGGCGTACCTGTTATGCCAGTTGCTGGAAGGCTTCTGTGCTGGCTAGGGTTCGAGTCTCCTGGTGGGAAAGTGTTCTAAAGTTGTATACTTGACTCTCGTGTTTAGGAGAGTTGTGCCTTAAGCATAGACACTGTGTCTTCCCATATTAACAGGGACTTGATGAAATTAACGTCTAAATGACCCCTCACTTGCTCTAGTGCTCTTGGGAGGTGGTGATCTTTGTGGTATTTAAATACTCCGAAATTACCATCTCTTTTAAGGGTCTGAGCAGGTGGTGGAGAGGGTTAAGGCGTACCTGTTATGCCAGTTGCTGGAAGGCTTCTGTGCTGGCTAGGGTTCGAGTCTCCTGGTGGGAAAGTGTTCTAAAGTTGTATACTTGACTCTCGTGTTTAGGAGAGTTGTGCCTTAAGCATAGACACTGTGTCTTCCCATATTAACAGGGACTTGATGAAATTAACGTCTAAATGACCCCTCACTTGCTCTAGTGCTCTTGGAAGGTGGTGATCTTTGTGGTATTTAAATACTCCGAAATTACCATCTCTTTTAAGGGTCTGAGCAGGTGGTGGAGAGGGTTAAGGCGTACCTGTTATGCCAGTTGCTGGAAGGCTTCTGTGCTGGCTAGGGTTCGAGTCTCCTGGTGGGAAAGTGTTCTAAAGTTGTATACTTGACTCTCGTGTTTAGGAGAGTTGTGCCTTAAGCATAGACACTGTGTCTTCCCATATTAACAGGGACTCGATGAAATTAACGTCTAAATGACCCCTCACTTGCTCTAGTGCTCTTGGGAGGTGGTGATCTTTGTGGTATTTAAATACTCCGAAATTACTATCTCTTTTAAGGGTCTGAGCAGGTGGTGGAGAGGGTTAAGGCGTACCTGTTATGCCAGTTGCTGGAAGGCTTCTGTGCTGGCTAGGGTTCGAGTCTCCTGGTGGGAAAGTGTTCTAAAGTTGTATACTTGACTCTCGTGTTTAGGAGAGTTGTGCCTTAAGCATAGACACTGTGTCTTCCCATATTAACAGGGACTTGATGAAATTAACGTCTAAATGACCCCTCACTTGCTCTAGTGCTCTTGGGAGGTGGTGATCTTTGTGGTATTTAAATACTCCGAAATTACCATCTCTTTTAAGGGTCTGAGCAGGTGGTGGAGAGGGTTAAGGCGTACCTGTTATGCCAGTTGCTGGAAGGCTTCTGTGCTGGCTAGGGTTCGAGTCTCCTGGTGGGAAAGTGTTCTAAAGTTGTATACTTGACTCTCGTGTTTAGGAGAGTTGTGCCTTAAGCATAGACACTGTGTCTTCCCATATTAACAGGGACTTGATGAAATTAACGTCTAAATGACCCCTCACTTGCTCTAGTGCTCTTGGGAGGTGGTGATCTTTGTGGTATTTAAATACTCCGAAATTACCATCTCTTTTAAGGGTCTGAGCAGGTGGTGGAGAGGGTTAAGGCGTACCTGTTATGCCAGTTGCTGGAAGGCTTCTGTGCTGGCTAGGGTTCGAGTCTCCTGGTGGGAAAGTGTTCTAAAGTTGTATACTTGACTCTCGTGTTTAGGAGAGTTGTGCCTTAAGCATAGACACTGTGTCTTCCCATATTAACAGGGACTTGATGAAATTAACGTCTAAATGACCCCTCACTTGCTCTAGTGCTCTTGGGAGGTGGTGATCTTTGTGGTATTTAAATACTCCGAAATTACCATGTCTTTTAAGGGTCTGAGCAGGTGGTGGAGAGGGTTAAGGCGTACCTGTTATGCCAGTTGCTGGAAGGCTTCTGTGCTGGCTAGGGTTCGAGTCTCCTGGTGGGAAAGTGTTCTAAAGTTGTATACTTGACTCTCGTGTTTAGGAGAGTTGTGCCTTAAGCATAGACACTGTGTCTTCCCATATTAACAGGGACTTGATGAAATTAACGTCTAAATGACCCCTCACTTGCTCTAGTGCTCTTGGGAGGTGGTGATCTTTGTGGTATTTAAATACTCCGAAATTACCATCTCTTTTAAGGGTCGGAGCAGGTGGTGGAGAGGGTTAAGGCGTACCTGTTATGCCAGTTGCTGGAAGGCTTCTGTGCTGGCTAGGGTTCGAGTCTCCTGGTGGGAAAGTGTTCTAAAGTTGTATACTTGACTCTCGTGTTTAGGAGAGTTGTGCCTTAAGCATAGACACTGTGTCTTCCCATATTAACAGGGACTTGATGAAATTAAAGTCTAAATGACCCCTCACTTGCTCTAGTGTTCTTGGGAGGTGGTGATCTTTGTGGTATTTAAATACTCCGAAATTACCATCTCTTTTAAGGGTCTGAGCAGGTGGTGGAGAGGGTTAAGGCGTACCTGTTATGCCAGTTGCTGGAAGGCTTCTGTGCTGGCTAGGGTTCGAGTCTCCTGGTGGGAAAGTGTTCTAAAGTTGTATACTTGACTCTCGTGTTTAGGAGAGTTGTGCCTTAAGCATAGACACTGTGTCTTCCCATATTAACAGGGACTTGATGAAATTAAAGTCTAAATGACCCCTCACTTGCTCTAGTGTTCTTGGGAGGTGGTGATCTTTGTGGTATTTAAATACTCCGAAATTACCATCTCTTTTAAGGGTCTGAGCAGGTGGTGGAGAGGGTTAAGGCGTACCTGTTATGCCAGTTGCTGGAAGGCTTCTGTGCTGGCTAGGGTTCGAGTCTCCTGGTGGGAAAGTGTTCTAAAGTTGTATACTTGACTCTCGTGTTTAGGAGAGTTGTGCCTTAAGCATAGACACTGTGTCTTCCCATATTAACAGGGACTTGATGAAATTAACGTCTAAATGACCCCTCACTTGCTCTAGTGCTCTTGGGAGGTGGTGATCTTTGTGGTATTTAAATACTCCGAAATTACCATCTCTTTTAAGGGTCGGAGCAGGTGGTGGAGAGGGTTAAGGCGTACCTGTTATGCCAGTTGCTGGAAGGCTTCTGTGCTGGCTAGGGTTCGAGTCTCCTGGTGGGAAAGTGTTCTAAAGTTGTATACTTGACTCTCGTGTTTAGGAGAGTTGTGCCTTAAGCATAGACACTGTGTCTTCCCATATTAACAGGGACTTGATGAAATTAAAGTCTAAATGACCCCTCACTTGCTCTAGTGTTCTTGGGAGGTGGTGATCTTTGTGGTATTTAAATACTCCGAAATTACCATCTCTTTTAAGGGTCTGAGCAGGTGGTGGAGAGGGTTAAGGCGTACCTGTTATGCCAGTTGCTGGAAGGCTTCTGTGCTGGCTAGGGTTCGAGTCTCCTGGTGGGAAAGTGTTCTAAAGTTGTATACTTGACTCTCGTGTTTAGGAGAGTTGTGCCTTAAGCATAGACACTGTGTCTTCCCATATTAACAGGGACTTGATGAAATTAAAGTCTAAATGACCCCTCACTTGCTCTAGTGTTCTTGGGAGGTGGTGATCTTTGTGGTATTTAAATACTCCGAAATTACCATCTCTTTTAAGGGTCTGAGCAGGTGGTGGAGAGGGTTAAGGCGTACCTGTTATGCCAGTTGCTGGAAGGCTTCTGTGCTGGCTAGGGTTCGAGTCTCCTGGTGGGAAAGTGTTCTAAAGTTATATATATATATATATATATATATATATATATATATATATATATATATATATATATACAGGGACTCTCGTGTTCCGAGGTACCAATGTATATATATATATATATATATATATATATATATATATATATATATATATATATATATATATATATATATATACAGGGACACTCGTGTTCCGAGGTACCAATGTATATATATATATATATATATATATATATATATATATATATATATATATATATATATATATATATATAACTGAAAACTCACACCCTAAGAGTTTTCAGTTGTATATAGTCCTGGGGACCATTCAGGCTTGTTTGCATATATATATATATATATATATATATATATATATATATATATATATATATATATATATATATATATATATATATATATATATATATATATATGTATATATATATATATGTCGTACTTAGTAGCCAGAACGCACTTCTCAGCCTAATATGCAAGGCCCAATTTGCCTAATAAGCCAAGTTTTCATGAAATAATTGTTTTTCGACTACCTAACCTACCTAACCTAACCTAACCTAACTTTTTCGGCTACCTAACCTAACCTAACCTATAAAGATAGGTTAGGTTAGGTTAGGTAGGGTTGGTTAGGTTCGGTCATATATCTACGTTAATTTTAACTCCAATAAAAAAAAATTGACCTCATACATAATAAAATGGGTAGCTTTATCATTTCATAAGAAAAAATTAGAGAAAATATATTAATTCAAGAAAACTTGGCTTATTAGGCAAATCGGGCTTTGCATAGTAGGCCCTGAAGTGCGTTCTGGCTACTAGGTACGACATATATATATATATATATATATATATATATATATATATATATATATATATATATATATTTATATATATATATATATATATATATATATATATATATATATATATATATATATATATATATATATATATATATATTTATATATATATATATATATATATATATATATATATATATATATATATATATATATATATATATATATACATTGGTACCTCGGAACACGAGTGTCCCTGTATGCGAGTTTTTCGGAATACGCACATTATTTCCTCGGAAAATGTGTCTCGGAAGGCGAGGGTTACCTCGGAACACAAGTTTGTTGATACGTGTACAGGCCGACCAGCGCACGGTGGCATGGCGATTGCGCCTCAGTTTACCAGTGTCTCGCGCCCAGTGACTATCCCACCTGAATTCTTCACAAGGATTTACAGTTTTTTGTCGTTTTTTTGGCCATTTGATCATAAAAGTTGTCATTATATATCTCGCCATGGGTCTCAAGAAAGCCATTGGTAAGGTTCAACCTAAGAAAATAGCTGTGAGTAGAGGCAGTAAAGGATGTCCCTTCTTGATTAAGAAAATGTGTGAAGTATGGGAAGAACTGCAAAGTTTGGTTGAAAAAAAACACCCAGATAAAGCTGTAGCAGGCCGTTGCATTGACCTTTTAAATGACAATGTGACGTCTTAATACAGACAAGTGTTAAATTGTAGGGAAAAACAAATGTCTTTAGACAGATTCTTAGTAAAACAAGCAAGTAGTAGTGGTATGCAGGCAAAATGTGTCAGAGTGTGCATACCAGTGAAGTGCCTGATGTTATAATGGAAGGAGACTCACCTTCCAAACAGAAACACCTCTCCTCCTCCCTCCTCCTAACATCTTCCATTCACCAAGAGCAGTCCTCAGCAAGGGTAAATAATAACTTGAACATAGTTTTGTTGTTCAAGTTATTATGATAAGGGATGATATTATGTTCAAGGGATGATAAACGTCAAAATATTGCTAAATTCGATGATGTTTAGTACGAAACAAAATGCAAGAAAACTTGCTTAAAATGCAATATTATGCGAAATTATGAGATTTGAAGGCCAAATCACATATCGTGATACTACATGAAAAAGTATCGAAATATTGGTAAAAATGAATATATTTACGTAATATCAAACTACATGAAAAACGTAAAAAAAGTCACTATTAAACCAAATTTAAGGATTTTAACTTCGAATCATAAAGCGAGGTTTCGCTATATTTAGATCCAAGAAAAGACATATGACAATGTTGTTTCCAATACAAATGATAAAAATCAATGTGTTTTCATTAGAATGAACTAAAATGTTCCTGATTTTCCGTTTATATTACCGATGGAAGATGTACACGTAAAACCGCACAATTCCGGCTGAAACGTCGATATATGCAATAAAAACCGAATTTCTCCCCTTTTCAATATCTTACACAGTATTTCAACGAGAAACAAACAGATGATTGAAGATGAAGTATTTAAGTTTATTATCTAATCAATTACGTGTTTGCATCATTTGTATCGTATATTTAATGAATTAATACCAATAATCTGAAAATTCACAAAAACGTGGAAAAACGGCAAAATATTGCCTAATTCGATGATATTTTCTTTAAATCACATAAAGGAAAAGGGGATGATAAACATCAAAATATTGCTAAATTCGATGATTTTTAGTACGAAACAAAATGCAAGAAAACTTCCTTAAAATGCAATATTATGCGAAATTCTGTGATTTGAAGGACAAATCACATATCGTAATACTACATGAAAAGGAATCGAAATATTGGTAAAAATGAATATATATACTTAATATCAAACTACATGATAAACGTGAAAAAAGTAACTATTAAACCAAATTTGAGGATTTTAACTTCAAATCCTAAAGCGAGGTTCCGTATTATTTAGATCCAAGAAAAGACATATGACAATGTTGTTTTCAATACAAATGATAACAATCAATTTGTTTTCATTTGAACGAACTAAAATGTTCCTGATTTTCCGTTTATATTACCGATGGAAGATGTACATGTAAAACCGCACAATTCCGGCTGAAACGTCGATATATGCAATAAAAACCGAACTTCTCCCCGTTTCAATATCTTACTCAGTATTTCAACGAGAAACAAATAGATGATTGAAGATAACGTATTTAAGTTTATTATCTAATCAATTACGTGTTTGCATCATTTTTATCGTATTTATAATGAATTAATACCAATAAACTGAAAATTCACAAAAACGTGGAAAAACGGCAAAATATTGGTTAATTCGATGATATTTTGTTTAAATCACATAAAGGAAAAGGGGATGATAAACGTCAAAATATTGCTAAATTCGATGATGTTTAGTACGAAACAAAATGCAAGAAAACTTGCTTAAAATGCAATATTATGCGAAAATATGTGATATGAAGGCCAAATCACATATCGTGATACTACATGAAATTGTATCGAAATATTGGTATAAATGAATATATTTACGTAATATCACACCACATGAAAAACGTGAAAAAAGTAACTATTTTACCATATTTGAGGATTTTAACTTCAAATCATAGAGCGAGGTTTCGTATTATTTAGATCCAAGAAAAGACATATGAGAGAGCCAGCGTTTGGGTCCAAAATATGGCTCAAGCGTCGAATTTTGGATGTTTGGGATATTTTGAAAACTGCAGGGGGGTTTGGGCAAAATGTGACCCATCGTCGCTCTCAGTAATTGCCATATTTTCGGTATAAAAAGTCGTAATTTCAAATAGCGAATACGTGCAGAAAGCCAGAATTTGGCTCCAAAATGTTGCTCAAGCGTGGAATTTGGGATGTTTCGGATATTTTCAAAACTACAGGGTGCGTTTGAGCAAAATGTGACTTATCGCTGATCTCAGTAATTGGCATATTTTCGGTATAAAGTTCGTAATCTAAACTGCGAATACGTGGACAGAGCCAGAATTTGGCTCCAAAATATGGCTCACGCGTCGCATTTGGGATGTTTGGCATATATAAAAACTGCAGGGTGGATTTGGGCAAAATGTGACCCATCGCTGCTCTCGGTAATTGGCATATTTTCGGTATAAAATTCTTAATTTCAAACTGCGGATACGTGCAGAGAGCCAGAATTTGGCTCCAAAATATGGCTCAAGCGTCGAATTTGGGATGTTTGGGATAATATGAAAATTGCAGGGGAGGGGGGGGGGGGGCAAAATGTGACCCATCGCAGCTCTCAGAAATTTGCATATTTTCGGTATAAAAAGACGTAATTTCAAACGGCGAATACGTGCAGAGAGTCAGAATTTGGCTCCAAAGTAGACCTCAAGGGTCGAATTTGGAATGTCTGGGATATTTTTAAAACTGCAAGGGGGGTTTGTGCAAAATGTGATCCATCGCTGCTTTCAGTATTTGGCATATTTTCGGTATAAAAAGTCGTAATTTCAAACTGCGATTACGTGCAGAGAGCCAGGATTTGGCTCCAAAATATGGTTAAAGCGTCGAATTTGGGATGGTTCTAAAATTTTTAAAACTGCAGGGGGGTTTTGGCAAAATGTGACTCATCGCCGCTCCCAGTAATTGGCATATATTCGGTATAAAAAGTCGTAACTCAAACTACGAATACGCGCAGAGAGCTAGAATTTGGTCCAAAATATTGCTCAAGCGTCGAATTTGGAATGTTTAGGATATTTTGAAAACTGCAGGGAGGGGTTGGACAAAATGTGACTCATCGCCGTGTTCAGTAGTTGGCATATTTTCGGTATATAAAGTCGTATTTTCAAACTGTGAATACGTGCAGAGAGCAAGAATTTGGCTCCAAGAAATGGCTCTAGGATCAAATTTGGGATGTTTAGGATATTTTGAAAACTGAAGGGAGGGTTTGGGCAAATTGTGACCCCTCGCCGCTTTCAATATTTGGCATATTTTCGGTATAAAAAGTCGTAATTTCAAACTGCGAATACGTGTTGAGAGCCAAAATTTGGCTCCAAAATATAGCTCAAGTGTCGAATTTGGGATGTTTCGGATATTTTCAAAACTGCATGGTGGGTTTGGGCAAAATGTGACCCATCGCTGATCTCAGTAATTGGCATATTTTCGGTATAAAGTTCGTAATTTCAAACTGCGAATACGAGGACAGAGCCAGAATTTGGCTCCAAAATATGGCTCAAGCGTCGCATTTGGAATGTTTGGGATATTTTGAAAACTGCAGAGGGGTTTGTTCAAAATGTGACCCCATCGCCGCTCACAGTAATTGGCATTTTCGGTATAAAAAGTCGTAATTTCAAACTGCGAGTACTTACAGAGAGCCAGCGTTTGGGTCCAAAATATGGCTCAAGCGTTGAATTTGGGATTTTTTGGATATTTTAAAAACTGCATTGTGGGTTTGGGCAAAATGTGGCCCATCGCTGCTCTTAGTAATTGGCATATTTTCGGTATAAAATTCCTAATTTCAAACTGCAAATACGTGCAGAGAGCGAGAATTTGGCTCCAAAATATGGCTCAAGCGTCGAATTTGGGATGTTTGGTATACCATGAAAACTGCAGGGGTGGGGGGGGGGCAAAATATGACCCATCGCTGCTCTTAAAATTTTCATATTTTCGGTATAAAAAGTCGTAATTTCGAAAGGCGAATACGTATAGGGAGCCCGAATTTGACTCCAAAATATGGCTCAAGAGTCAAATTTGGGATGTTTGGGATGCTATGAAAACTGCAGGGAGGGTTTGGGCAAAATGTGATCCATTGCTGCTTTCAGTATTTTGCATATTTTCGGTATAAAGTTCGTAATTTCAAACTGCGAATACGTGCAGAGAGCCAGAATTTGGCTCCAAAATATGGCTCAAGTGTCGAATTTGGGATGTTTGGGATATTTTGAAAACTGCAGGGGGGGGGGGCAAAATGTGACCCATCGCCGCTTTCAGTATTTGGCATATTTTCGGTATAAAAAGTCGTAATTTCAAACTGCGAATACGTGCAGAGAGCCTGAATTTGGCTCCAAAATATGGCTCAAGGGTCGAATTTGAGATGTTTATTAAATTTTGAAAACTGCGGGGGGGTTTCGGCAAAATGTGACCCATCGCCGCTCTCAGTAATTGGCATATTTTCGGTGTAGAAAGTCGTAATTTCAAACGGCGAATACGTGCAGAGAGCCAGAATTTACCTCCTACATATGGGTTCAAGCGTCGAATTTTGGATGTTTGGGCTAATTTGAAAACTGCAATAAGGGTTTGGACAATATGTGATCCATCGCCGCTTTCTGTAATTCCATTTTTTCCGTATAAAAAGACGTAATTTTAAAGGGCGAATACATGCAGAGAGCCAGAATTTGGCTACAAAATATGGCTCAAGGGTCGAATTTGGGATGTTTGGGATATTTTGAAGATTGCATTGAGGGGTTGGGCTAAATGTGATCCATCGCCGCTCTCAGTAATTGGCATATTTTTGGTATAAAAAGACGTAATTTCAAACTACGAATACGTGCAGAGAGCTAGAATTTGGCTCCAAAAAATGGCTCAAACGTCAAATTTGGAATGTTTGGGATACTTTGAAAACTGCAAGGAGGGTTTGGTCAAAATGTGATCCTTCGCCGCTTTCAGTAACTGGCATATTTTCGTTATAAAAAAGTCGTAATTTCAAACTGCGAATACGTGCAGATAGCCAGACTTTGGCTCCAAAAAATGGCTGGAGCGACCAATTTGGGATGTTTGATATATTTTGAAAACTGCTAAGGGTATTTGGGCAAAATGTGACCCCCCAGCAAATAATTTTAGGTTGCCACAACATATCTGGAAAGTATTTGAAAGGATTGGAAACGTTTGTTTTATCGTATCAGATACGATATTGTGTGTGGACTTAAATAGGTTTCCAAAACTTATAACCAAAACCTACGTATCTAACACTAATTTGAGATGTTGTGGCAACTTTACAATCCTAACCTGAATCATTCGTAATCCATTCATATACCAATATGAATGGATTATTCGCAGTTTGAAATAAAGAATTTTGTACCGAAAAAATGCCAATTACTGAGAGCAGCGATTAGTCACATTTTGCCCAAACTCCCCCCCCCCCACCTGCAGTTTTCAGAATATCCCAAACATCTCAAATTCGACCCTTGAGACATATTTTGGAGCCAAATTCTGGCTCACTGCGCGTATTCGCATTTTGAAATTACGAATTTTTATAACGAAAATATGTTAATTACTGAAAGCGGCGATGGATCACAATTTTGCCCAAACCATCCCTGCAGTTTTCAAAAAATCCCAAACGTCCAAAATTCGACGCTTGAGCCAAAATTTGAAGTCAAATTCTGGCTCCCTGCACGTATTTGCATTTTGAAATTACGACATTTTATACCGAAAATATGTCAATTACTGAAAACGGTGATGATTCACATTTTTCCAAAACCCTCCTTGCAGTTTTCAAAATATCAAAAACATCCCAAATTCGACCCTTGAGCCATATTTTGGAGCCAAATTCTGGCTCTCTGCACGTATTTGCAGTTTGAAATTACGACTTTCTACACCGAAAATATGCCAATTACTGATAGCGGCAATGGGTCACATTTTGCATAAACCTCTCTGCAGTTTTCAAAATTTAACAAACATCCCAAATTCGACCCTTGAGCCATATTTTGGAGCCAAATTCTGTCTTTATGCTCGTATTCGCAGTTTAAAATTACGGCTTTTTATACCGAAAATATGCAAATTACTGAAATTGGCGATGGATCACATTTTGACCCAACCCCTCCATGCAGTTTTAAATATATCCAAAACATCCCAAAATTCGACGCTTGAGCCATATTTTGGAGCCAAATTCTGGCTCTCTGCACGTATTCGCAGTTTATAATTAGGACTTTTTATACTGAAATATGCCAATTACTGAGAGCATCTATTGGTCACATTTTGCCTAACCCCCCCTGCAGTTTACAAAATATCCAAAAAAATCCCAAATTCGACCTTTGAGCCATATTTTGGAGCCAAATTCTTGCTCTCTGCATGTATTCGCTGTATAAAATTACGACTTTTTTTAAGGAAAAAATGTAAATTACTTAAAGCGGCGAAGGATCACATTTTGCCCAAACCCTCCCTGTAGTTTTGAAAACAAACCTAAACGTCCAAAATTCAAAGGTTGAGCCAAATTTTGGAGCCAAATTCTGGCTCTCTGCACGTATTCGCAGTTTAAAATTACGAATTTTTATACCGAGTATATGCCAATTACTGAGAGCAGCGATGGGTCATATTTTGCCCAAACACTCCCTGCAGTTTTCAAAATATTCCAAACATCCCAAATTCGAAGCTAGTGCCATATTTTTGAGCCAAATTTTGGCTCTCTGCACGTATTCGCAGTTTGAAATTACAACTTTTTATACCGAAAATATGCCACTTACTGAAAGCGGCGATGGATCACATTTTGCCCAACCCTAACTGCAGTTTTCAAAATATCCCAAACATCCCAAATTCGACGCATGAGCCATATTTTGGAGGCAAATTCCGGCTCTCTGCAAGATATCGCTGTTTGAAATTACGAATTTTTATAACGAAAAAATGCAAATTTCTGAGAGCAGCGATGGCCCAGCAAACACAAATCATCTAGAAAACGTTTGTCTATCTCTTCCCATAGGCGTGGGAATGATTTGCATTGAGAATGGTGCAGGAGAGCCTTTGAGAAACTTTTAATCAAAAAATCCAAAAACAAAGGTTTTATAATAAATTGTTTTTCTACAACTTTTTTGTTCCTAATGTATTACAAATAGTTTTTACATGTTTAAATATAAAATTTATGGTGTTTTTTTTTGTAAAATTCATTAAAAAATTGTGAATGATATATATTGGCTGAGTGAAACGTTCAAAATCCATTTTGTTATAATATGATCAGAAAAAAGTAGTTTACCAAATTTTCTAAAAATCGCTCTTTTTAACACAATTTGACTCCTTATGCATTCCACTAAACACTAATATCATGTTTAAATATATAATTTATGTATTATTCCCTAAGATAATTTATATAAATTATAAAAGTTGCTGGAAAGTGGTGTGAAATAATCTGAAAACGTTTTGTTGTCTTATATTTGCGTGTTCTTATTAACTAGTCGAGTGAGTAAGAGTGAGCGAGAGTGGGTAAGAGTGAGTAAGAGTGACTGAAGGTGAGTGAGAGTGCCAGAGAGTGTGTAAGTGTGAGTATAAGTAAGAGTGACTGAGAGTGAGTAAGAGTGACAGAGTGAGTAAGAGTGAGAGTAAGGGTGACAGAATGAGTAAGAGTGAGAGTAAAAGTGATTGAGAGTAAGGGTGAGTATGAGAGTAAGAGTGATTGAGAGTTAGAGTGAGAGTAAGAGTGATTGAGAGTTAGTGAGAGTAAGAGTGATTGAGAGTAAGAGTGATTGAGAGTAAGAGTGATTGAGAGTAAGAGTGATTGGGAGTAAGAGTGATTGAGAATAAGAGTGATTGGGAGTAAGAGTGATTGGGAGTAGGAGTAGGAGTGAGAGTAGGAGTAAGAATGAGAATAAGAGTGATTGAGAGTAAGAGTAAGAATGAGAGTAAGAGTGATTGAGAGTAAGAGTGATTGAGAGTAAGAGTGATTGAGAGTAAGAGTGATTGGGAGTAAGAGTGATTGGGAGTAAGAGTAAGAGTGAGAGTAAGAGTAAGAATGAGAATAAGAGTGATTGAGAGTAAGAGTGATTGGGAGTAAGAGTAAGAGTAAGAATGAGAGTAGGAGTGATTGAGAGTAGGAGTGATTGGGAGTAGGAGTGATTAGTAGTAAGAGTGATTGAGAGTACAAGTAATTGAGAGTAAGAGTATGAGAGTAAGAGTGAGAGAGTGAGTATGAATGGGTAAGGGTGACTGAGAGTGAGTAAGAGTGACAGAGTAAGAATGACAGAGTAAGAGTGATAGAGAGTAAGAGTGACAGAGAGTAAGAGTGACAGAGAGTAAGAGTGATAGAGAGTAAGAGTGACAGAGAGTAAGAATGACAGAGTAAGAGTGAGTATGAGAGTGAGTAAGGATGACTGAGAGTAAGAGTGAGTAATAGTGCATAAGAGTGATTGAGAGTTAGATTGAGAGTAAGAGTGATTGAGAGTTAGTGAGAGTAAGAGTGATTGAGAGTAAGAGTGATTGAGAGTAAGAGTGATTGAGAGTAAGAGTGATTGGGAGTAAGAGTGAGAGTAAGAGTGATTGGGAGTAAGAGTGATTGGGAGTAGGAGTAAGAATGAGAATAAGAGTGATTGAGAGTAAGAGCGAGTAAGAGTAAGAATGAGAGTAAGAGTGATTGAGAGTAAGAGTGACTGAGAGTAAGAGTGATTGAGAGTAAGAGTGATTGGGAGTAAGATTGATTGGGAGTAAGAGTAAGAGTGAGAGTATGAGTAAGAATGAGAATAAGAGTGATTGAGAGTAAGAGTGATTGGGAGTAAGAGTAAGAGTAAGAATGAGAGTAGGAGTGATTGAGAGTAGGAGTGATTGGGAGTAGGAGTGATTGGGAGTAAGAGTGACTGAGAGTAAGAGTAGTTGAGAGTAAGAGTATGAGAGTAAGAATGAGAGAGTGAGTATGAATGGGTAAGGGTGACTGAGAGTGAGTAAGAATGACAGAGTAAGAGTGACAGAGAGTAAGAGTGACAGAGTAAGAGTGACAGAGAGTAAGAGTGACAGAGAGTAAGAGTGACAGAGTAAGAGTGACAGAGTAAGAGTGACAGAGAGTAAGAGTGACAGAGAGTAAGAGTGACAGAGAGTAAGAGTGACAGAGAGTAAGAGTGACAGAGTAAGAGTGAGTAAGGATGACTGAGAGTAAGAGTGAGTAATAGTGCGTAAGAGTGATTGAGAGTAAGAGTGAGTAATAGTGTGTAAGAGTGATTGAGAGTAAGAGTGAGTAATAGTGCATAAGAGTGATTGAGAGTGAGAGTGATTATGAGAGAGTTAAGAGTGTGAGGTGTGAGAGGGTAGCAGGCCAGGGAAGCAGGATGTGTGGTCACAGATAGGCCTAGGCCTTGGCCTCGTGATCTCTAATGTTGGTTTTTATATATATGTTGGATTTTTTGTCCTGTTTCAAATTATAATTATTTAGCAGGAATGTAATAAGATATTGCACAGTATTAATGTGACAATAATATATGCATTATTTCCTTGATAATCAAACTTGTTGTTCAAAGATAATATACAATCTTTGAAGGAAACATTTTGAGAGCGCGAGCTGACAACACTGGGCTGGTGGTGAGAGAGACATATGGTTAGTTGTGCTCAGACCTTCAGTGGGGAAGGGTGTGTCCCAGCTGGCCGCCACCAGCCGCCACCCGCCGCCACCCGCCACCCACCACCATCCGCCACCCGCCACCAGCCGCCACCTGCCACCACCCACCACCAGCCGCCACCCGCCACCACCCACCACCAGCCGCCACCCGCCACCAGCCACCGCCAACCACCACCCGCCGCCACCACCCACCACCAGCCGCCACCCGCCACCAGCCACCGCCACCCACCACCGCCACCCGCCGCCACCACCCACCACCACCAGCCGCCGCCGCCACCACCACCCACCACCACCACCGCCACCACCCATCACCGCCGCCGCCACCACCACCCACCACCACCGCCGCCAACACCCATCACCGCCGCCGCCGCCACCACCCACCACAGCCGCCGCCGCCACCACCACCCACCACCACCGCCGCCAACACCCATCACCGCGACCGCCGCCACCACCCACCACAGCCGCCGCCGCCACCACCACCACCCACCACAGCCTCCGCCGACACCACCGCCACCACCCACCAAGCCGCCACCACCACCCACCACCACCACCACCCACCACCGCCGCCACCACCAGCCGCCACAAGCCACCACCGCCCGCCACCGCCCGCCACCGCCCGCCACCAGCCGCCATCACCACCACCACCACCACCAGCCGCCATCACCGCCACCAGCTGCCACCACCGCCCGCCACCAGCCGCCACCAGCTGCTACCATTACCAGCCGCCACCACCGCCCGCCATCAGCCGCCACCGCCCGTTGCCACAGTCGCCACCGCCCGTTGCCACAGTCGCCACCGCCAGCCGCCAGCCGCCACCACCAGCCGCCATCACCGCCACCACCAGCCGCCATCAGCTGCCACTGCCACCAGCCGTCACCACCAGCCGCCACCAGCTGCCACCGCCCGTCACCAGCCGCCACCACCGCCCGCTATCAGCCGTCACCGACCGTTGCCACAGTCGCCACTGCAAGCCGCCACCGCCAGCCGCCACCAGCCCCCACCACCGCCGATCGCCACTACCCACCACAGCCGCCACCACCCACCACCCGCCGCCACCACCCACCACCACCAGCCGCCGCCACCACCACCACCCACCACCACCGCCGCCACCACCCACCACCGCCAGCCGCCACCACCCACGACCACCGCCGCCACCACCCACCACAGCCGCCACCACTCATCACAGCCGCCGCCGCCCGCCACCACCGCCAGACACAGCCGTCAGTGTCCGCCACCGCCGCCACTGTCCGCCACCGCCGCCACTGTCCGCCACCGCCGCCACTGTCCGCCACCGCCGCCACTGTCCGCCACCGCTGCCACTGTCCGCCACTGTCCGCCACCGCCACCACTGTCCGCCACCGCCACCACTGTCCGCCACCGCCACCACTGTCCGCCCACCGTCACCACTGTCCGCCCACCGCCACCACTGTCCGCCCGCCGCCACCACTGTCCGCCCGCCGCCACCACTGTCCGCCCGCCGCCACCACTGTCCGCCCGCCACCACCACTGTCCGCCCGCCGCCACCACTGTCCGCCCGCCGCCACCACTGTCCGCCTGCCGCCGCCACTGTCCGCCCGCCGCCACTGTCCACCACCGCCGCCACAGCCGCCACGGTCCGCCCGCCGCCACTATCCGCCACCGCGGCCACTGTCCGCCCGCCGCCACTATCCGCCACCGCCGCCACTGTCCGCCCGCCGCCACTGTCCGCCCGCCGCCACTATCCGCCACCGCCGCCACTGTCCGCCCGCCGCCACTGTCCGCCCGCCGCCACTATCCGCCACCGCCGCCACTGTCCACCCGCCGCCAATATCTGCCACCGCCGCCACTGTCCGCCCGCCGCCACTGTCCGCCCGCCGCCACTATCCGCCACCGCCGCCACTGTCCGCCCGCCGCCACTATCCGCCACCGCCGCCACTGTCCGCCCGCTGCCACTGTCCGCCCGCCGCCGCCACTGTCCGCCCGCCGCCACTGTCCGCCCGCCGCCACTATCCGCCACCGCCGCCACTGTCCGCCACAGCCGCCACTCTCCGCCGTACAGCCTCCCCTCTCTCCGTTAGTAAATAATTATAATTGTTAGTAAATAATAAAAGAAATATAAATTATTAGATTTTTTACCCTTAAATTGGTTTTAATATTTAAATTGAAAATAATAATATAATATAAAATATAATAAAAATAATATAATATAAAATATAATTTAATTTCAAGAAATTTAACTTTAAACACAAAGATGTGAAAAGGGTTCAGATTATCGGCTCAAACCTTTCATAAGAGATTCATATTGGTATATGAATGGATTACGAATGATTCAGGTTAGGATTGTAAAGTTGCCACAACATCTCAAATTAGTGTTAGATACATAGGTTTTGGTTATAAGTTTTGGAAACCTATTTAAGTCCACACACAATATCGTATCTGATACGATAAAACAAACGTTTCCAATCCTTTCAAATACTTTCCAGATATGTTGTGGCAACCTGAAATTGTTTGCTGGGGGGTCACATTTTGCCCAAATACCCTTTGCAGTTTTCAAAATATATCAAACATCCCAAATTGGTCGCTCGAGCCATTTTCTGGAGCCAAAGTCTGGCTATCTGCACATATTCGCAGTTTGAAATTACGACTTTTTTATAACGAAAATATGCCAGTTACTGAAAGCGGCGAAGGATCACATTTTGACCAAACCCTCCTTGCAGTTTTCAAAGTATCCCAAACATTTCAAATTTGACGTTTGAGCCATTTTTTGGAGCCAAATTCTAGCTCTCTGCACGTATTCGCAGTTTGAAATTACGTCTTTTTATACCAAAAATATGCCAATTACTGAGAGCGGCGATGGATCACATTTAGCCCAACCCCTCAATGCAGTCTTCAAAATATCCCAAACATCCCAAATTCGACCCTTGAGCCCTATTTTGTAGCCAAATTCTGGCTCTCTGCATGTATTCGCCCTTTAAAATTACGTCTTTTTATACGGAAAAAATGGAATTACAGAAAGCGGCGATGGATCACATATTGTCCAAACCCTTATTGCAGTTTTCAAATTAGCCCAAACATCCAAAATTCGACGCTTGAACCCATATGTAGGAGGTAAATTCTGGCTCTCTGCACGTATTCGCCGTTTGAAATTACGACTTTCTACACCGAAAATATGCCAATTACTGAGAGCGGCGATGGGTCACATTTTGCCGAAACCCCCCCGCAGTTTTCAAAATTTAACAAACATCCCAAATTCGACCCTTGAGCCATATTTTGGAGCCAAATTCAGGCTCTCTGCACGTATTCGCAGTTTGAAATTACGACTTTTTATACCGAAAATATGCCAAATACTGAAAGCGGCGATGGGTCACATTTTGCCCCCCCCCCTGCAGTTTTCAAAATATCCCAAACATCAAAAATTCGACACTTGAGCCATATTTTGGAGCCAAATTCTGGCTCTCTGCACGTATTCGCAGTTTGAAATTACGAACTTTATACCGAAAATATGCGAAATACTGAAAGCAGCAATGGATCACATTTTGCCCAAACCCTCCCTGCAGTTTTCATATCATCCCAAACATCCCAAATTTGACTCTTGAGCCATATTTTGGAGTCAAATTCTGGCTCCCTATACGTATTCGCCTTTCGAAATTACGACTTTTTATACCGAAAATATGAAAATTTTAAGAGCAGCGATGGGTCACATTTTGCCCCCCCCCCCCCCCACCCCTGCAGTTTTCATGGTATACCAAACATCCCAAATTCGACGCTTGAGCCATATTTTGGAGCCAAATTCTCGCTCTCTGCACGTATTTGCAGTTTGAAATTAGGAATTTTATACCGAAAATATGCCAATTACTAAGAGCAGCGATGGGCCACATTTTGCCCAAACCCACCCTGCAGTTTTTAAAATATCCAAAAAATCCCAAATTCAACGCTTGAGCCATATTTTGGACCCAAACGCTGGCTCTCTGTAAGTACTCGCAGTTTGAAATTACGACTTTTTATACCGAAAATGCCAATTACTGTGAGCGGCGATGGGGTCACATTTTGAACAAACCCCCCTGCAGTTTTCAAAATATCCCAAACATTCCAAATGCGACGCTTGAGCCATATTTTGGAGCCAAATTCTGGCTCTGTCCTCGTATTCGCAGTTTGAAATTACGAACTTTATACCGAAAATATACCAATTACTGAGATCAGCGATGGGTCACATTTTGCCCAAACCCACCATGCAGTTTTGAAAATATCCGAAACATCCCAAATTCGACACTTAAGCTATATTTTGGAGCCAAATTTTGGCTCTCAACACGTATTCGCAGTTTGAAATTACGACTTTTTATACCGAAAATATGCCAAATATTGAAAGCGGCGAGGGGTCACATTTTGCCCAAACCCTCCCTTCAGTTTTCAAAATATCCTAAACATCCCACATTCGAAACTTGAGCCATATTTTGGAGCCAAATTCTGGCTCTCTGCACGTATTCGCAATTTGAAGATACGACTTTTTATACCAAAAATATGCCAGTTACTGAAAACAGCGATGGATCACATTTTGCCCAAACCCTCCCTGCAGTTTTCAAAATATCACAAACGTCCCAAATTCGACGCTTGAGCCAAAATTTGGAGTCAAATTCTGGCTCTCTGCACGTATTCGCAGTTTAAAATTACGAATTTTATTCCGAAAATATGCCAATTACTGAGAGCGACGATGGGTCACAGTTTGCCCAAACCCACCCTGCAGTTTTGAAAATATCCTAAACATCCCAAATTCGACGCTTGAGCCACATTTTGGAGCCAAATTCTGGCTCTCTGACCGTATTCACCGTTTGAAATTGCGACTTCTTATACCGAAAATATGGCAATTACTGAGAGCGGCAATGGGTCACATTTTGCCCAAACCCCCCTGCAGATTTCAAAATATCCCAAACATCTCAAATTCGACCCTTGAACCATATTTTGGAGTCAATTTCTGACTCTGTGCACGAATTCGCATTTTGAAATTACGACCTTTGGTACCGAAAATATGCCAAATACTGAAAGCAGCGATTGGTCACATTTTTCCCAAACCCCCCATTCAGTTTTCAAATTATCCCAAACATCCCAAATTTGATCCTAGAGCCATTTCTTGGAGCCAAATTCTTGCTCTCTGCACGTATTCACAGTTTGAAAATACGACTTTATATACCGAAAATATGCCAACTACTGAACACGGCGATGAGTCACATTTTGTACAACCCCTCCCTGCAGTTTTCAAAATATCCTAAACATTCCAAATTCGACGCTTGAGCAATATTTTGGACCAAATTCTAGCTCTCTGCGCGTATTCGTAGTTTGAGTTACTTTTTATACCGAATATATGCCAATTACTGGGAGCGGCGATGAGTCACATTTTGCCAAAACCCCCCTGCAGTTTTAAAAATTTTAGAACCATCCCAAATTCGACGCTTTAACCATATTTTGGAGCCAAATTCTGGCTCTCTGCACGTAATCGCAGTTTGAAATTACGACTTTTTATACCGAAAATATGCCAAATACTGAAAGCAGCGATGGATCACATTTTGCACAAACCCCCCTTGCAGTTTTAAAAATATCCCAGACATTCCAAATTCGACCCTTGAGGTCTACTTTGGAGCCAAATTCTGGCTCTCTGCACGTATTCGCCGTTTGAAATTACGCCTTTTTATACCGAAAATATGCAAATTTCTGAGAGCTGCGATGGGTCACATTTTGCCCCCCCCTCCCCTGCAGTTTTCATATTATCCCAAACATCCCAAATTCGACGCTTGAGCCATATTTTGGAGCCAAATTCTGGCTCTCTGCACGTATTCGCAGTTTGAAATTAAGAATTTTATACCGAAAATATGCCAATTACCGAGAGCAGCGATGGGTCACATTTTGCCCAAATCCACCCTGCAGTTTTTATATATGCCAAACATCCCAAATGCGACGCGTGAGCCATATTTTGGAGCCAAATTCTGGCTCTGTCCACGTATTCGCAGTTTAAATTACGAACTTTATACCGAAAATATGCCAATTACTGAGATCAGTGATAAGTCACATTTTGCTCAAACGCACCCTGTAGTTTTGAAAATATCCGAAACATCCCAAATTCGACGCTTGAGCAACATTTTGGAGCCAAATTCTGGCTCTCTGCACGTATTCGCAGTTTGAAATTACGACTTTTTATACCGAAAATATGGCAATTACTGAGAGCGACGATGGGTCACATTTTGCCCAAACCCCCCTGCAGATTTCAAAATATCCCAAACATCCAAAATTCGACGCTTGAGCCATATTTTGGACCCAAACGCTGGCTCTCTCATATGTCTTTTCTTGGATCTAAATAATACGAAACCTCACTCTATGATTTGAAGTTAAAATCCTCAAATATGGTAAAATAGTTACTTTTTTCACGTTTTTCATGTGGTGTGATATTACGTAAATATATTCATTTATACCAATATTTCGATACAATTTCATGTAGTATCACGATATGTGATTTGGCCTTCATATCACATATTTTCGCATAATATTGCATTTTAAGCAAGTTTTCTTGCATTTTGTTTCGTACTAAACATCATCGAATTTAGCAATATTTTGACGTTTATCATCCCCTTTTCCTTTATGTGATTTAAACAAAATATCATCGAATTAACCAATATTTTGCCGTTTTTCCACGTTTTTGTGAATTTTCAGTTTATTGGTATTAATTCATTATAAATACGATAAAAATGATGCAAACACGTAATTGATTAGATAATAAACTTAAATACGTTATCTTCAATCATCTATTTGTTTCTCGTTGAAATACTGAGTAAGATATTGAAACGGGGAGAAGTTCGGTTTTTATTGCATATATCGACGTTTCAGCCGGAATTGTGCGGTTTTACATGTACATCTTCCATCGGTAATATAAACGGAAAATCAGGAACATTTTAGTTCATTCTAATGAAAACACATTGATTTTTATCATTTGTATTGAAAACAACATTGTCATATGTCTTTTCTTGGATCTAAATATAGCGAAACCTCGCTTTATGATTCGAAGTTAAAATCCTTAAATTTGGTTTAATAGTGACTTTTTTCACGTTTATCATGTAGTTTGATATTAAGTAAATATATTCATTTTTACCAATATTTCGATTCCTTTTCATGTAGTATTACGATATGTGATTTGTCCTTCAAATCACAGAATTTCGCATAATATTGCATTTTAAGCAAGTTTTCTTGCATTTTGTTTCGTACTAAACATCATCGAATTTAGCAATATTTTGACGTTTATCATCCCTTGAACATAATATCATCCCTTATCATAATAACTTGAACAACAAAACTATGTTCAAGTTATTATTTACCCTTGCTGAGGACTGCTCTTGGTGAATGGAAGATGTTAGGAGGAGGGAGGAGGAGAGGTGTTTCTGTTTGGAAGGTGAGTCTCCTTCCATTATAACATCAGGCACTTCACTGGTATGCACACTCTGACACATTTTGCCTGCATACCACTACTACTTGCTTGTTTTACTAAGAATCTGTCTAAAGACATTTGTTTTTCCCTACAATTTAACACTTGTCTGTATTAAGACGTCACATTGTCATTTAAAAGGTCAATGCAACGGCCTGCTACAGCTTTATCTGGGTGTTTTTTTTTCAACCAAACTTTGCAGTTCTTCCCATACTTCACACATTTTCTTAATCAAGAAGGGACATCCTTTACTGCCTCTACTCACAGCTATTTTCTTAGGTTGAACCTTACCAATGGCTTTCTTGAGACCCATGGCGAGATATATAATGACAACTTTTATGATCAAATGGCCAAAAAAACGACAAAAAACTGTAAATCCTTGTGAAGAATTCAGGTGGGATAGTCACTGGGCGCGAGACACTGGTAAACTGAGGCGCAATCGCCATGCCACCGTGCGCTGGTCGGCCTGTACACGTATCAACAAACTTGTGTTCCGAGGTAACCCTCGCCTTCCGAGACACATTTTCCGAGGAAATAATGTGCGTATTCCGAAAAACTCGCATACAGGGACACTCGTGTTCCGAGGTACCAATGTATATATATATATATATATATATATATATATATATATATATATATATATATATATATATATATATACATATGTCGTACCTAGTAGCCAGAACGCACTTCTGGGCCTACTATGCAAGGCCCGATTTTCCTAATAAGCCAAGTTTTCTTGAATTAATATATTTTCTCTAATTTTTTTCTTATGAAATGATAAAGCTACCCATTTTATTATGTATGAGGTCAATTTTTTTTTATTGGAGTTAAAATTAACGTAGATATATGACCGAACCTAACCAACCCTACCTAACCTAACCTAACCTATCTTTATAAGTTAGGTTAGGTTAGGTAGCCGAAAAAGTTAGGTTAGGTTAGGTTAGGTAGGTTAGGTAGTCGAAAAACAATTATTTCATGAAAACTTGGATTATTAGGCAAATTGGGCCTTGCATATTAGGCTGAGAAGTGCGTTCTGGCTACTAAGTACGACATATATATATATATATATACATATATATATATGTCGTACCTAGTAGCCAGAACTCACTTCTCAGCCTACTATTCAAGGCCCGATTTGCCTAATAAGCCAAGTTTTCCTAAATTAATATATTTACTATAATTTTTTTCTTATGAAATGATAAAGCTACCCTTTTCACTATGTATGAGGTCAATTTTTTTTTATTGGAGTTAAAATTAACGTAGATATATGACCGAACCTAACCAACCCTACCTAACCTAACCTAACCTATATATATAGGTAAGGTTAGGTTAGGTAGCCAAAAAGCTAGGTTAGGTCAGGTTAGGTAGGTTAGGTAGACGAAAAAACATTAATTCATGAAAACTTGGCTTGTTAGGCAAATCGGGCCTTGCATAGTAGGCTGAGAAGTGAGTTCTGGCTACTAGGTACGACATATATATATATATATATATATATATATATATATATATATATATATGTCGTACCTAGTAGCCAGAACTCACTTCTCAGCCTACTATACATGGCCAGATTTGCCTAATAAGCCAAGTTTTCCTGAATTAATATATTTTCTCTATTTTTTTTCTTATGAAATGATAAAGCTATCCATTTCATTATGTATGAGGTCAATTTTTTTTTATTGGAGTTAAAATTAACGCAGATATATGACCGAACCTAACCAACCCTACCTAACCTAACCTAACCTATATTTATAGGTAAGGTTAGGTTAGGTAGCCAAAAAAGGCTAGGTTAGGTTAGGTTAGGTAGGTTAGGTAGACGAAAAAACATTAATTCATGAAAACTTGGCTTATTAGGCAAATCGGGCCTTGAATAGTAGGCTGAGAAGTGCGTTCTGGCTATTAGGTACGACATATATATATATATATATATATATATATATGTCGTACCTAGTAGCCAGAACTCACTTCTCAGCCTACTATTCAAGGCCCGATTTGCCTAATAAGCCAAGTTTTCCTGAATTAATATATTTACTATAATTTTTTTCTTATGAAATGATAAAGCAACCCTTTTCTCTATGTATGAGGTCAATTTTTTTTTATTGGAGTTAAAATTAACGTAGATATATGACCGAACCTAACCAACCCTACCTAACCTAACCTAACCTATATTTATAGGTAAGGTTAGGTTAGGTAGCCAAAAAAAGCTAGGTTAGGTTAGGTTAGGTAGGTTAGGTAGACGAAAAAACATTAATTCATGAAAACTTGGCTTATTAGGCAAATCGGGCCTTGAATAGTAGGCTGAGAAGTGCGTTCTGGCTATTAGGTACGACATATATATATATATATATATATATATATATATATATATATATATATATATATATATATATATATATATATATATATATATATATATATATACATTGGTACCTCGGAACACGAGTGTCCCTGTATATATATATATATATATATATATATATATATATATATATATATATATATATATATATATATATATATATATATATATATATATATATATATATATATATATGTCGTACCTAGTAGCCAGAACGCACTTCTGAGCCTACTATGCAAGGCCCGATTTGCCTAATAAGCCGAGTTTTCATGAATTAATTGTTTTTCATCAACCTAACCTACCTAACCTAACCTAACCTAACTTTTTTGGCTACCTAACCTAACCTAACCTATAAAGATAGGTTAGGTTAGGTTAGGTAGGGTTGGTTAGGTTCGGTCATATATCTACGTTAATTTTAACTCCAATAAAAAAATTTTTACCTCATACATAATGAAATGGGTAGCTTTATCATTTCATAAGAAAAAAATTAGAGAAAATATATTAATTCAGGAAAATTTGGCTTATTAGGCAAATCGGGCCTTGCATAGTAGGCCAAAAAGTGCGTTCTGGCTACTAGGTACGACATATATATATATATATATATATGTCGTACCTAGTAGCCAGAACGCACGTCTCAGCCTAATATGCAAGGCCCGATTTGCCTAATAAGCCAAGTTTTCATGAATTAATTGTTTTTCGACTACCTAACCTACCTAACCTAACCTAACCTAACTTTTTCGGCTGCCTAACCGAACCTAACCTATGAAGATAGGTTAGGTTAGGTTAGGTAGGGTTGGTTAGGTTCGGTCATATATCTACGTTAATTTTAACTCCAATAAAAAAAATTGACCTCATACATAATGAAATGGGTAGCTTTATCATTTCATAAGAAAAAAATTAGAGAAAATATATTAATTCAGGAAAACTTGGCTTATTAGGCAAATCGGGCCTTGCATAGTAGGCCGAGAAGTACGTTCTGGCTACTAGGTACGACATATATATATATATATATATATATATATATATATATATATATATATATATATATATATGTCGTACCTAGTAGCCAGAACTCACTTCTGAGCCTACTATGCAAGGCCCGATTTGCCTAATAAGCCAAGTTTTCATGAGTTAATTGCTTTTCGACTACCTAACCTACCTAACCTAACCTAACCTAACTTTTTCGGCTACCTAACCTAACCTAACCTATAAAGATAGGTTAGGTTAGGTTAGGTAGGGTTGGTTAGGTTCGGTCATATATCTACGTTAATTTTGACTCCAATAAAAAAAAATTGACCTCTTACATAATGAAATAGGTTGCTTTATCATTGCATAAGAAAAAAATTAGAGAAAATATATTAATTCATGAAAACTTGGCTTATTAGGCAAATTGGGCCTTGCATTGTAGGCTGAAAAGTGAGTTCTGGCTACTAGGTACGACATATATATATATATATATATATATATATATATATATATATATATATGTCGTACCTAGTAGCCAGAACTCACTTCTCAGCCTACTATTCAAGGCCCGATTTGCCTAATAAGCCAAGTTTTCCTGAATTAATATATTTACTATAATATTTTTCGTATGAAATGATAAAGCAACACTTTTCTCTATGTATGAGGTCAATTTTTTTTTATTGGAGTTAAAATTAACGTAGATATTTAACTGAACCTAACCAACCCTACCTAACCTAACCTAACCTATATTTATAGGTAAGGTTAGGTTAGGTAGCCAAAAAAAGCTAGGTTAGGTTAGGTTAGGTAGGTTAGGTAGACGAAAAAACATTAATTCATGAAAACTTGGCTTATTAGGCAAATCGGGCCTTGAATAGTAGGCTGAGAAGTGCGTTCTGGCTATTAGGTACGACATATATATATATATATATATATATATATATATATATATATATATATATATATATATATATATATATATATATATATATATATATATATATGTCGTACCTAGTAGCCAGAACTCACTTCTCAGTCTACTATGCGAGGCCCGATTTGCCTAATAAGCCAAGTTTTACTGAATTAATATATTTTCTCTAATTTTTTTCTTATGAAATGATAAAGCTACCCATTTCATTATGTATGAGGTCAATTTTTGTTTATTGGAGTTAAAATTAACGTAGATATATGACCGAACCTAACCAACCCTACCTAACCTAACCTAACCTATCTCTATAGGTTAGGTTAGGTTAGGTAGCCGAAAACGTTAGGTTAGGTTAGGTTAGGTAGGTTAGGTTATCGAAAAAACATTAATTCATGAAAACTAGGCTTATTAGGCAAATCAGGCCTTGCATAGTAGGCTGAGAAGTGAGTTCTGGCTACTAGGTACGACATATATATATATATATATATATAAATATATATATATATGTCGTACCTAGTAGCCAGAACGCACTTCTCAGCCTACTATACAAGGCCCGATTTGCCTAATAAGCCAAGTTTTCCTGAAATAATATATTTTCTCTACTTTTTTTCTTATGAAATGATAAAGCTACCCATTTCATTATGTATGAGGTCAATTTTTTTTTATTGAAGTTAAAATTAACTTAGATATATGACCGAACATAACCAACCCTACCTAACCTAACCTAACCTATCTTTATAGGTTAGGTTAGGTTAGGTAGCCGAAAAAGTTAGGTTAGGTTAGGTTAGGTAGGTTAGGTAGTCGAAAAACAATTAATTCATGAAAACTTTGCTTATTAGGCAAATCGGGCCTTGCATAGTAGGCTGAGAAGTGCATTCTGGCTACTAGGTACGACATATATACATTGGTACCTCGGAACACGAGTGTCCCTGTATATATATATATATATATATATATATATATATATATATATATATATATATATATATATATATATATATGTATATATATATATGTCGTACCTAATAGCCAGAACGCACTTCTCAGCCTACTATTCAAGGCCCGATTTGCCTAATAAGCCAAGTTTTCATGAATTAATGTTTTTTCGTCTACCTAACCTACCTAACCTAACCTAACCTAGCTTTTTTTGGCTACCTAACCTAACCTTACCTATAAATATAGGTTAGGTTAGGTTAGGTAGGGTTGGTTAGGTTCGGTCACATATCTACGTTAATTTTAACTCCAATAAAAAAAATTGACCTCATACATAGAGAAAAGGGTTGCTTTATCATTTCATAAGAAAAAAATTATAGTATATATATTAATTCAGGAAAACTTGGCTTATTAGGCAAATCGGGCCTTGAATAGTAGGCTGAGAAGCGAGTTCTGGCTACTAGGTACGACATATATATATATATATATATATATATATATATATATATATATATATGTATATATATATATATATATATATATATATATATATATATATATATATATATATATATATATATATATATAT
>NC_091169.1:6245250-6298258 GCF_040958095.1 Procambarus clarkii
GTAGCCAGAACTCACTTCTCAGCCTACTATTCAAGGCCCTATTTGCCTAATAAGCCAAGTTTTCCTGAATTAATATATTTACTATAATTTTTTTCTTATGAAATGATAAAGCAACCCTTTTCTCTATGTATGAGGTCAATTTTTTTTTATTGGAGTTAAAATTAACGTAGATATATGACCGAACCTAACCAACCCTACCTAACCTAACCTAACCTATATTTATAGGTAAGGTTAGGTTAGGTAGCCAAAAAAAGCTAGGTTAGGTTAGGTGAGGTAGGTTAGGTAGACGAAAAAACATTAATTCATGAAAACTTGGCTTATTAGGCAAATCGGGCCTTGAATAGTAGGCTGAGAAGTGCGTTCTGGCTATTAGGTACGACATATATATATATATATATATATATATATATATATATATATATATATATATATATATATATATATATATATATATATATATATTATTAAATATGACCGAAAAAGTAAGATTAATAATTCTAACACGAATTTCCTCGATCTTTCTTACGTTTCTTTTCACTTTTGATGGTTATTCAAAGATCAATTCTCCAAAATTCATTTTTATTTCTAGTCTGACGCGACACTTGAGCGCGTTTCGTAAAACTTATTACATTTTCAAAGACTTTAGTTTACACACACACACACATCTTTAACTGAATAGAGCTTAAACATCTTTCGAGTTTTTATACCTACATTTGGGTGAAGTGACATGTTACAATAGTTTTGGATGAGGTGAAAATAAACTTTTAACACAAGACAGAACACGAAACAATGAAATACAAACAGGTATTAAAGGTAGGTAACTGCAAAAGGCCTATTTTTATTGGCCCATATTTCTTGATGCTTCTATATTGGAGCGGAGTCTTAAAGTGGGTAGAATATAGTTGTGCATTAATTGGCTGTTGATTGCTGGTGTTGACTTCTTGATGTGTAGTGCCTCGCAGACGTCGAGCCGCCTGCTATCGCTGTATCTATCGATGATTTCTGTGTTGTTTGCTAAGATTTCTCTGGTGATGGTTTGGTTGTGGGAAGAGGCTATATGTTCCTTAATGGAGCCCTGTTGCTTATGCATCGTTAAACGCCTGGAAAGAGATGTTGTTGTCTTCCCTATATACTGCGTTTTTTGAGGCTTACAATCCCCAAGAGAGCATTTGAAGGCATAGACGACGTTGGTCTCTTTTAAAACATTCTGCTTTGTGCCTGGAGAGTTTCTCATGAGTAGGCTGGCCGTTTTTTTGGTTTTATAGTAAATTGTCAGTTGTATCTTCTGATTTTTGTCTCTAGGGATAACGTTTCTACTGACAATATCTTTCAGGACCCTTTCCTCCGTTTTATGGGCTCTGGAAAAGAAGTTCCTGTAAAATAGTCTAATAGGGGGGGTATAGGCGTTGTGTTAGTTGTCTCTTCAGAGGTTGCAAGGCGTTTCACTTTCCTTCTTATGATGTCTTCCACGAAACCATTGGAGAAGCCGTTGTTGACTAGGACCTGCCTTACCCTACAGAGTTCTTCGTAGACTTGCTTCCATTCTGAGCTGTGGCTGAGAGCACGGTCGACATAAGCGTTAACAACACTCCTATTGTACCTGTCCGGGCAATCACTGTTGACATTCAGGCACATTCCTATGTTTGTTGAGGAATTCCACTCTCTTGAGCCTCTGCATCACTCTCCTCAGCCTCTGCATCCCTCTCTTAAGCCTATGCATCATTCTCTTCAGCCTCTGCATTCCTCTCTGAAGCCTCTGCATCACTCTCTTGAGCCTCTGCATCCCTCTCTTAAGCCTCTGCATCTTTCTCTTAAGGCTCTGCATCCCTCTCTTAAACTCGTGCATCCCTCTCATGAGCCTCTGCATCCCTCTCTTGAGCCTCTGCATCACTCTCTTCAGCCTCTGCATCACTCTCTTAAGCCTCTACATCATTCTCTTCAGCCTCTGCATCACTTTCTTGAGCCTCTGCATCACTCTCCTGAGCCTCTGCATCACTCTTTTAACCCTCTGCATCATTCTCTTCAGCCTCTGCACCACTCTCTTAAGCCTCTGCATCATTCTCTTCAGCCTCTGCATCACTCTCTTGAGCCTCTGCATCACTCTCTTGAGCCTCTGCATCACTCTCATCAGCCTCTGCATCCCTCTCTTAAGCCTATGCATCATTCTCTTCAGCCTCTGCATCCCTCTCTGAAGCCTCTGCATCATTCTCTTCAGCCTCTGCATTCCTCTCTGAAGCCTCTGCATCACTCTCTTGAGCCTCTGCGTCCCTCTCTTAAGCCTCTGCATCTTTCTCTTAAGGCTCTGCATCCCTCTCTTAAACTCCTGCATCCCTCTCATGAGCCTCTGCATCCCTCTCTTGAGCCTCTGCATCACTCTCTTCAGCCTCTGCATCACTCTCTTAAGCCTCTACATCATTCTCTTCAGCCTCTGCATCACTCTCTTGAGCCTCTGCATCACTCTCCTGAGCCTCTGCATCACTCTTTTAACCCTCTGCATCATTCTCTTCAGCCTCTGCACCACTCTCTTAAGCCTCTGCATCATTCTCTTCAGCCTCTGCATCACTCTCTTGAGCCTCTGCATCACTCTCTTGAGCTTCTGCATCACTCTCATCAGCCTCTGCATCCCTCTCTTAAGCCTATGCATCATTCTCTTCAGCCTCTGCATCCCTCTCTGAAGCCTCTGCATCATTCTCCTCAGAATCTGCATTCCTCTCTGAAGCCTCTGCATCACTCTCTTGAGCCTCTGCATCCCTCTCTTAAACCTCTGCATCTTTCTCCTAAGGCTCTGCATCCCTCTCTTAAACTCCTGCATCCCTCTCATGAGCCTCTGCATCCCTCTCTTGAGCCTTTGCAACACTCTCTTAAGCCTCTGCATCACTCTCAAGAGCCTCTGCATCCTTCTCTTGAGCCTCTGCATCCCTCTCTTGAGCCCCTGCATCCCTCTCTTGAGCCTCTGCATCCCTCTCTTGAACCTCTTCATCCCTCTCTTGAGCCTTTGCAACACTCTCTTAAGCCTCTGCATCACTCTCAAGAGCCTCTGCATCCCTCTCTTGAGCCTCTGCATCATTTTCTTGAGCCTCTGCATCGCTCTCTTAAGCCTCTACATCTTTCTCTTGAGCCTCTGCATCACTCTCTTGAGCCTCTGCATCACTCTCTTAAGCCTCTGCATCTCTGCATTAAATAGAAAGGTATTTTTTTTTTCAACGTTTTTTACACATTTTCAAGTCCACACTTCAGAACACACGTTTCAGATATAATTATTCTGTGACACTTTTCTGACACATTAGCATATAATAAAGGATTTGGAGATTTAGAATTTCCAAAACATCTTAAGTTTTCCTAATACAAATGTTCAAACTTCCCCAAATTTTTTTTGCAAATATGGCATGTTTATTGGTATTATAAAATCAATAAATGAACTTAGAGAAAAATGAAAGCCCCCCAACGTAGAGACATGCCCTCCACATATACTGTGTAAGTTTCATGTAAATTGAATAAAAATGGATCAGTTTTGTAAACGTTTGTGTCAATTGAAAAAAAAAACAGAAATGAATAAAGTCTAATTTTCTAAAATCTGTGGCTGAGGTTGACATCAACCAATTTTTTCCAAAATTGGCATCCTTACAGATATGCTTACGTACAGTCAGGTGTGTAAGTTTGATGCTAATCGCCCAAATAAAATGAAAAAAAAAATATTAAAAAAAAAAGAAAAAAAAGCCTTTTTCTTTTTCTAAAAAAAATTTTCCAATTAAACTAATTATAATACTCGTTTATTATATGCTATTGTGATAGCAAAGAGTTGTAGTTATGATTTCAGTTGACACTTTTGATTGATAATCGATTTTGACCATTTTTGCATAATTTTCACAACTACTTCAATATTTTTTTTCTCCCTTCCTATTTATGCTACGATGCTGAAACTTAGACCAGATGAAACACTTTTTATATAGAACTTGTCATGAAAGTTTGATTGAAATCGAACGAGTTTTCATTTATTGCATTTTTGGGGCAAATTGGAACCTAATGCCCCCTTAATACCAATAAACTGAAAATTCACAGAAACGTGGAAAAGCGGCAAAATATTGCCTAATTCGATGATATTTTGTTTATATCACATAAAGGAAAAGGGGGACGATAAACGTCAAAATATTACTAAATTCGATGATTTTTAGTACGAAACAAAATGCAAGAAAACTTGCTTCAATGCAATATTATGCGAAATTCTAGGATTTGAAGGCCAAATCACATATCGTAATACTACATGAAAAAGTATCGAAATATTGGTAAAAATGAATATATTTACGTAATATAAAACTACATGAAAAACGTGAAAAAAGTCACTATTATACCAAATTTTAGGATTTTAACTTCGAATCATAAAGCGAGGTTTCGTATTATTTAGATCCAAGAAAAGACATATAACAATGTTGTTTCAAATACAAATGATAAAAATCAATGTGTTTTCATTAGAATTAACTAAAATGTTCCTGATTTTCCTTTTATATTACCGACGGAAGATGTGCACGTAAAACCGCTCTAATCCGGCTGAAACGTCGATATATGCAATAAAAACAGAAATTCTCCCCTTTTCAATATCTTATCAAGAATTTTAACGAGAAATAGTTGATTTAAAATGCAGTATTTAAGGTTAATTTCTAATCAATTATGTGTTTGCATCATTTTTATCATATATTTAATGAATTGATAACAATAAACTGAAAATTCACAAAAACGTGGAAAAACAGCAAAATATTGCCAAATTCGATTATATTTTGTTTATATCACATAAAGGAAAAGGGGGATGATAAACGTCAAAATATTGCTAAATTCGATGATTTTTAGTACGAAACAAAATGCAACAAAACATGCTTAAAATGCAATATTATGCGAAAATCTGAGATTTGAATGCCAAATCACATATCGTGAGAAAACATGAAGTAGTATCGAAATATTGGTAAAAACGAATATATTTACGTAAAATCACACCACATTAGAAACGTGAAAAAAGTCACTATTTTACCATATTTGAGGATTTTAACTTCAAATCATAGAGCGAGGTTTCGTATTATTTAGATCCAAGAAAAGACATATGACATTGTTGTTTCCAATACAAATGATAAAAATCAATGTGTTTTCCTTAGAATTAACTAAAATGTTCTTATATTACCGACGGAAGATGTACACGTAAAACCGCTCTAATCCGGCTGAAACGTCGATATATGCAATAAAAACAGAAATTCTCCCCTTTTCATTATCTTACTCAGTATTTCAACGAGAAACAAATAGATGATTGAAAATGAAGTATTTAAGGTTATTATCTAATCAATTATATGTTTGTATCAATTTTATTGTATATATAATGAATAAATAACAATAAACTGGAATTTCACAAAAACGTGGAAAAACCGCAAAATATTGCCTAATACGGTGATATTTTGTTTAAATCACATAAAGGAAAAGGGGATGATAAACGTCAAAATATTGCTAAATTCGATGATGTTTAGTACGAAACAAAATGCAATATTATGCGAAAATCTGACATTTGAATGCCAAATCACATATCGTAAGAAAACATGAAGTAGTATCGAAATACAAGTAAAACGAATATATTTACGTAAAATCACACCACATGAAAAACGTGAAAAAAGTCACTATTTTACCATATTTGAGAATTTTAACTTCAAATCATAGAGCGAGGTTTCGTATTATTTAGATCCAAGAAAAGACATATGACATTGTTGTTTCCAATACAAATGATAAAAATCAATGTGTTTTCATTAGAATTAACTAAAATATTCTTGATTTTCCGTTAATATTACTGATGGAAAATATCCACGTAAAACCGCTCTAATCAGGCTGAAACGTCGATATATGCAATATAAACCGAACTTCTCCCATTTTCAATATGTTTCTCAGTATTTTAACGAGCAAAAAATAGATGATTGAAAATGAAGTATTTAAGGTTATTTTCTAATCAATTATGTGTTTGTATCATTTTTATCGTATATATAATGAATAATTACCAATAAACTGAAAATTCACAGAAACGTGGAAAAACGGCAAAATATTGCCTAATTCGATGATATTTTGTTTAAATCACATAAAGGAAAAGGGGATGATAAACGTCAAAATATTGGTAAATTCGATGATGTTTAGTACGAAACAAAATGCAAGAAAACTTGCTTAAAATGCAATATTATGCGAAAATCTGAGATATGAAGGCCAAATCACATATCGTGATACTACATGAAATAGTATCGAAATATTGGTAAAAATTAATACATTTACGTAATATCAAACTACATGAAAAACGTGAAAAAAGTCACTATTATACCAAATTTGAGGATTTTAACTTCGAATCATAAAGCGAGGTTTCGTATAATTTAGATCCAAGAAAAGACATATGACAATGTTGTTTCCAATACAAATGATAAAAATCAGTGTGTTTTCATTAGGATTAACTAAAATGTTCTTGATTTTCCGTTTATATTACCGATGGAAGATGTACACGTAAAACCGCTCTATTCCGGCTGAAACGTCGATATATGCAATAAAAACAGAAATTCTCCCTCTTCAATATCTTACTCAGTATTTCAACGAGAAACAAATAGATGATTGAAAATGAAGTATTTAAGGTTATTATCTAATCAATTATGTGTTTGTATCATTTTTATCGTGTATTTAATGAATTAATACCAATAAACTAAAAATTCACAAAAACGTGGAAAAACGGCAAAATATTGCCTAATGCGATGATATTTTGTTTAAATCACATAATGGAAAAGGGAATGATAAACGTCAAAATATTGCAAAATTCGATGATGTTTAGTACGAAACAAAATGCAAGAAAACTTGCTTAAAAAAGCAACATTTGCGAAATTCTGAGATTTGAAGGCCAAATCACATATCGTGAGAAAACATGAAGTAGTATCGAAAAATTGGTAAAAATGAATATATTTACGTAATATCAAACTACATGAAAAACGTGAAAAAGTAACAATTAAACCAAATTTAAGGATTTTAACTTAGAATCATATAGCGAGGTTTCGTATTATTTAGATTTAAGAAAAGACATATGACAATGTTGTTTCCAATACAAATGATAAAAATCAATGTGTTTTCATTAGAATTAACTAAAATGTTCCCTTTTTTCCGTTTATATTACCGATGGAAGATGTAGACGTAAAACCGCACAATTTCGGTTGAAACGTCGATATATGCAATAAAAACCGAACTTCTCCCCTTTTCAATATCTTACTCAGTATTTCAACGAGAAACAAATAGCTGATTGAAGATGAATTATTTAAGTTTATTATCTAATCAATTACGTGTTTGCATCATTTTTATCGTATATTTAATGAACTAATACCAATAAACTGAAAATTCACAAAAACGTGGAAAAACGGGAAAATATTGCCTAATTCGATGATATTTTGTTTGAATCACATAAAGGAAAAGCGAATGATAAACGGCAAAATATTGCTAAATTCGATGATGTTTAGTACGAAACAAAATGCAAGAAAACTTGCTTAAAATGCAATATTATGCGAAAATCTGAGATTTGAATGCCAAATCACATATCGTAAGAAAACATGAAGTAGTATCGAAATATTGGTAAAACGAATATATTTACGTAAAATCACACCACATGAAAAACGTGAAAAAAGTCACTATTTTACCATATTTGAGGATTTTAACTTCAAATCATAGAGCGAGGTTTTGTATTATTTAGATCCAAGAAAAGAAATATGACAATGTTGTTTCCAATACAATGATAAAAATCAATGTGTTTTCATTAGAATGAACTAAAATGTTCCTGATTTTCCGTTTATATTACCGACGGAAGATGTACACGTAAAACCGGTTTAATCCGGCTGAAACTTCGATATATGCAATAAAAACAGAAATTCTCCCCTTTTCAATATCTTACTCAGTATTTCAACGAGAAACAAATAGATGATTGTAAATGAAGTATTTAAGGTTATTATCTAATCAATTATGTGTTTGTATCATTTTTATCGTATATTCAATGAATTAATAACAATAAACTGGAATTTCACAAAAACGTGGAAAAACCGCAAAATATTGCCTAATTCGATGATATTTTGTTTAAATCACATAAAGGAAAAGGGGATGATAAACGTCAAAATATTGCTAAATTCGATGATGTTTAGTACGAAACAAAATGCAATATTATGCGAAAATCTGACATTTGAATGCCAAATCACATATCGTAAGAAAACATGAAGTAGTATCGAAATACAAGTAAAACGAATATATTTACGTAAAATCACACCACATGAAAAACGTGAAAAAGTCACTATTTTACCATATTTGAGGATTTTAACTTCAAATCATAGAGCGAGGTTTCGTATAATTTAGATCAAAGAAAAGACGTATGACAATGTTGTTTCCAATACAAATGATAATGATCAATGAGTTTTCATTAGAATTAACTGAAATGTTCCTGATTTTCCGTTTATATTACCGATGGAAGATGTACACGTAAAACCGCTCTATTCCGGCTGAAACGTCGATATATGCAATAAAAACCGAACTTCTCCCCTTTTCAATATCTTACTCAGTATTTCAACGAGAAACAAATAGATGTTTGAAAATGAAGTATTTAGGGTTATTATCTAATCAATTAAGTGTTTGGATCATTTTTATCGTATATTTAAAGAATTAATAACAATAAACTGGAAATTCACAAAAACGTGGAAAAACAGCAAAATATTGCCTTATTAGATGATATTTTGTTTATATCACATAAAGGAAAAGGGGGGATGATAAACGTCAAAATATTACTAAATTCGATAATTTATATTACGAAACAAAATGCAAGAAAACTTGCTTAAAATGCAATATTATGCGAAAATCTGAGATTTGAATGCCAAATCACATATCGTGAGAAAACATGAAGTAGTATCGAAATATTGGTAAAAACGAATATATTTACGTAAAATCACACCACATTAAAAACGTGAAAAAAGTCACTATTTTACCATATTTGAGGATTTTAACTTTAAATCATAGAGCGAGGTTTCGTATTATTTAGATCCAAGAAAAGACGTATGACAATGTTGTTTCCAATTCAAATGATAAAAATCAATGTGTTTTCATTAGAATTAACTAAAATGTTCCTGATTTTCCGTTTATATTACCAACGGAAGATATACACGTAAAACCGCTCTAATCCGGCTGAAACGTCGATATATGCAATAAAAACAGAAATTCTCCCCTTTTCAATATCTTACTCAGTATTTCAACGACAAACAAATAGATGATTGAAAATTTTGTATTTAAGGTTATAATCTAATCAATTATGAGTTTGTATCATTTTTATCGTATATTTAATGAATTAATAACAATAAACTGGAATTTCACAAAAACATGGAAAAACCGCAAAATATTGCCTAATTCGATGATATTTTGTTTAAATCACGTAAAGGAAAAGGGGATGATAAACGTCAAAATATTGCTAAATTCGATTATGTTTAGTACGAAACAAAATGCAAGAAAACTTGCTTAAAATGCAATATTATGCGAAAATCTGAGATTTGAATGCCAAATCACATATCGTGAGAAAACATGAAGTAGAATCGAAATATTGGTAAAAATGAATATATTTAAGTAAAATTAACCACATGAAAAACGTGAAAAAATTCACTATTTTACCATATTTGAGGATTTTAACTTCAAATCATAGAGCGAGGTTTCGTATTATTTAGTTCAAAGAAAAGACGTATGACAATGTTGTTTCCAATACATATGATAAAAATCAATGTGTTTTCATTAGAATTAAGTAAAATGTTCCTGATTTTCCGTTTATATTACCGACGGAAGATGTACACGTAAAACCGCTCTAATCCGGCTGAAACGTCGATATATGCAATAAAAACAGAAATTCTCCCTTTTTCAATATCTTACTCAGTATTTCAACGACAAACAAATAGATGATTGAAAATGAAGTATTTAAGGTTATTATCTAATCAATTATGTTTTTGTATAATTTTTATCGTATATTTAATGAATTAAAAACAATAAACTGGGAATTCACAAAAACGTGGAAAAACCGCAAAATATTGCCTAATTCGATGATATTTTGCTGAAATCACATAAAATAAAAGGGGATGATAAACGTCAAAATATTGCTTAATTCGATGATGTTTAGTACGAAACAAAATGCAAGAAAACTTGCTTAAAATGCAATATTAAGCGAAAATCTGAGATTTGAATGCCAAATCACATATCGTGAGAAAACATGAAGTAGTATCGAAATAATAGTAAAAACAAATATATTTACGTAAATTCACAACACATGAAAAACGTGAAAAAAGTCACTATTCTACCATATTTGAGGATTTTAACTTCAAATCATAGAGCGAGGTTTCGAATTATTTAGATCCAAGAAAAGACGTATGACAATGTTGTTTCCAATACAAATGATAAAAATCAATGTGATTTCATTAGAATTAACTAAAATGTTTCTGATTTTCCGTTTATATTACCGATGGAAGATGTACACGTAAAACCGCTCTATTCCGGCTGAAACGTCGATATATGCAATAAAAACCGAACTTCTCCCCTTTTCAATATCTTACTCAGTTTTTCAACGAGAAACAAATAGATGATTGAAGATGAAGTATTTAAGGTTATTATCTAATCAATTAAGTGTTTGTATCATTTTTATCGTATATTTAAAGAATTAATAATAATAAACTGGAAATTCACAAAAACGTGGAAAAACAGCAAAATATTGCCTTATTAGATGATATTTTGTTTATATCACATACAGGAAAAGGGGGATGATAAACGTCAAAATATTACTAAATTCGATGATTTATATTACGAAACAAAATGCAAGAAAACTTGCTTAAAATGCAATATTATGCGAAAATCTGAGATTTGAATGCCAAATCACATATCGTGAGAAAACATGAAGTAGTATCGAAATATTGGTAAAAACGAATATATTTACGTAAAATCACGCCACATTAAAAACGTGAAAAAAGTCACTATTTTACCATATTTGAGGATTTTAACTTTAAATCATAGAGCGAGGTTTCGTATTATTTAGATCCAAGAAAAGACGTATGACAATGTTGTTTCCAATTCAAATGATAAAAATCAATGTGTTTTCATTAGAATTAACTAAAATGTTCCTGATTTTCCGTTTATATTACCGACGGAAGATATACACGTAAAACCGCTCTAATCCGGCTGAAACGTCGATATATGCAATAAAAACAGAAATTCTCCCCTTTTCAATATCTTACTCAGTATTTCAACGACAAACAAATAGATGATTGAAAATTTTGTATTTAAGGTTATAATCTAATCAATTATGAGTTTGTATCATTTTTATCGTATATTTAATGAATTAATAACAATAAACTGGAATTTCACAAAAACATGGAAAAACCGCAAAATATTGCCTAATTCGATGATATTTTGTTTAAATCACGTAAAGGAAAAGGGGATGATAAACGTCAAAATATTGCTAAATTCGATGATGTTTAGTACGAAACAAAATGCAAGAAAACTTGCTTAAAATGCAATATTATGCGAAAATCTGAGATTTGAATGCCAAATCACATATCGTGAGAAAACATGAAGTAGTATCGAAATATTGGTAAAAACGAATATATTTACGTAAAATCAACCACATGAAAAACGTGAAAAAAGTCACTATTTTACCATATTTGAGGATTTTAACTTCAAATCATAGAGCGAGGTTTCGTATTATTTAGTTCAAAGAAAAGACGTATGACAATGTTGTTTCCAATACATATGATAAAAATCAATGTGTTTTCATTAGAATTAAGTAAAATGTTCCTGATTTTCCGTTTATATTACCGACGGAAGATGTACACGTAAAACCGCTCTAATCCGGCTGAAACGTCGATATATGCAATAAAAACAGAAATTCTCCCTTTTTCAATATCATACTCAGTATTTCAACGACAAACAAATAGATGATTGAAAATGAAGTATTTAAGGTTATTATCTAATCAATTATGTTTTTGTATAATTTTTATCGTATATTTAATGAATTAAAAACAATAAACTGGGAATTCACAAAAACGTGGAAAAACCGCAAAATATTGCCTAATTCGATGATATTTTGTTTAAATCACATAAAATAAAAGGGGATGATAAACGTCAAAATATTGCTTAATTCGATGATGTTTAGTACTAGATGATAATAGATGATTGAAAATGAAGTATTTAAGGTTATTATCTAATCAATTATGTTTTTGTATAATTTTTATCGTATATTTAATGAATTAAAAACAATAAACTGGGAATTCACAAAAACGTGGAAAAACCGCAAAATATTGCCTAATTCGATGATATTTTGTTTAAATCACATAAAATAAAAGGGGATGATAAACGTCAAAATATTGCTTAATTCGATGATGTTTAGTACGAAACAAAATGCAAGAAAACTTGCTTAAAATGCAATATTAAGCGAAAATCTGAGATTTGAATGCCAAATCACATATCGTGAGAAAACATGAAGTAGTATCGAAATAATAGTAAAAACAAATATATTTACGTAAATTCACACCACATGAAAAACGTGAAAAAAGTCACTGTTCTACCATATTTGAGGATCTTAACTTCAAATCATAGAGCGAGTTTTCGTATTATTTAGATCCAAGAAAAGACGTATGACAATGTTGTTTCCAATACAAATGATAAAAATCAATGTGATTTCATTAGAATTAACTAAAATGTTTCTGATTTTCCGTTTATATTACCGATGGAAGATGTACACGTAAAACCGCTCTATTTCGGCTGAAACGTCGATATATGCAATAAAAACCGAACTTCTCCCCTTTTCAATATCTTACTTAGTTTTTCAACAAGAAACAAATAGATGATTGCAGATGAAGTATTTATGGTTATTATCTAATCAATTAAGTGTTTGTATCATTTTTATCGTATATTTAAAGAATTAATAACAATAAACTGGAAATTCACAAAAACGTGGAAAAACAGCAAAATATTGCCTTATTAGATGATATTTTGTTTGTATCACATAAAGGAAAAGGGGGATGATAAACGTCAAAATATTACTAAATTCGATGATTTATATTACGAAACAAAATGCAAGAAAACTTGCTTAAAATGCAATATTATGCGAAAATCTGAGATTTGAATGCCAAATCACATATCGTGAGAAAACATGAAGTAGTATCGAAATATTGGTAAAAACGAATATATTTACGTAAAATCACACCACATTAAAAACGTGAAAAAAGTCACTATTTTACCATATTTGAGGATTTTAACTTTAAATCATAGAGCGAGGTTTCGTATTATTTAGATCCAAGAAAAGACGTATGACAATGTTGTTTCCAATTCAAATGATAAAAATCAATGTGTTTTCATTAGAATTAACTAAAATGTTCCTGATTTTCCGTTTATATTACCGACGGAAGATATACACGTAAAACCGCTCTAATCCGGCTGAAACGTCGATATATGCAATAAAAACAGAAATTCTCCCCTTTTCAATATCTTACTCAGTATTTCAACGACAAACAAATAGACGATTGAAAATTAAGTATTTAAGGTTATAATCTAATCAATTATGAGTTTGTATCATTTTTACCGTATATTTAATGAATTAATAACAATAAACTGGAATTTCACAAAAAACATGGAAAAACGCAAAATATTGCCTAATTCGATGATATTTTGTTTAAATCACGTAAAGGAAAAGGGTATGATAAACGTCAAAATATTGCTAAATTCGATGATGTTTAGTACGAAACAAAATGCAAGAAAACTTGCTTAAAATGCAATATTATGCGAAAATCTGAGATTTGAATGCCAAATCACATATCGTGAGAAAACATGAAGTAGTATCGAAATATTGGTAAAAACTAATATATTTACGTAAAATCAACCACATGAAAAACGTGAAAAAAGTCACTATTTTACCATATTTGAGGATTTTAACTTCAAATCATAGAGCGAGGTTTCGTATTATTTAGTTCAAAGAAAAGACGTATGACAATGTTGTTTCCAATACATATGATAAAAATCAATGTGTTTTCATTAGAATTAAGTAAAATGTTCCTGATTTTCCGTTTATATTACCGACGGAAGATGTACACGTAAAACCGCTCTAATCCGGCTGAAACGTCGATATATGCAATAAAAACAGAAATTCTCCCTTTTTCAATATCTTACTCAGTATTTCAACTACAAACAAATAGATGATTGAAAATGAAGTATTTAAGGTTATTATCTAATCAATTATGTTTTTGTATAATTTTTATCGTATATTTAATGAATTAAAAACAATAAACTGGGAATTCACAAAAACGTGGAAAAACCGCAAAATATTGCCTAATTCGATGATATTTTGTTTAAATCACATAAAATAAAAGGGGATGATAAACGTCAAAATATTGCTAAATTCGATGATGTTTAGTACGAAACAAAATGCAAGAAAACTTGCTTAAAATGCAATATTAAGCGAAAATCTGAGATTTGAATGCCAAATCACATATCGTGAGAAAACATGAAGTAGTATCGAAATAATAGTAAAAACGAATATATTTACGTAAATTCACACCACATGAAAAACGTGAAAAAAGTCACTATTCTACCATATTTGAGGATTTTAACTTCAAATCATAGAGCGAGGTTTCGTATTATTTAGTTCAAAGAAAAGACGTATGACAATGTTGTTTCCAATACATATGATAAAAATCAATGTGTTTTCATTAGAATTAAGTAAAATGTTCCTGATTTTCCGTTATATTACCGATGGAAGATGTACACGTAAAACCACTCTATTCAGGCTGAAGCGTCGATATATGCAATAAAAACCGAACTTCTCCCCTTTTCAATATCTTATTCAGTATTTCAACGAGAAACAAATAGATGATTGAAAATGAAGTATTTAAGGTTATTATCTAATCAATTAAGTGTTTGAATCATTTTTATCGTATATTTAATAAATTAATAACAATAAACTGGAAATTCACAAAAACGTGAAAAACAGCAAAATATTGCCTAATTAGATGATATTTTGTTTATATCACATAAAGGAAAAGGGGGATGATAAACGTCAAAATATTACTAAATTCGATGATTTATAGTACGAAACAAAATGCAAGAAAACTTGCTTAAAATGCAATATTATGCGAAATTCTGAGATTTGAAAGCCAAATCACATATCGTGATACTACATGAAAAAGTATCGAATTATTGGTAAAATGAATATATTTACGTTATATCAAACTACATGAAAAACGTGAAAAAAGTCACTATTAAACCAAATTTAAGGATTTTAACTTCGGATCATAAAGCGAGGTTTCGTATTATTTTGATCCAAGAAAAGACATATGACAATGTTGTTTCCAATACAAATGATAAAAATCAATGTGTTTTCATTAGAATGAACTAAAATGTTCCTGATTTTCCGTTTATATTACCGATGGAAGATGTACACGTAAAACCGCACAATTCCGGCTGAAACGTCGATATATGCAATAAAAACCGAACTTTTCTCTTAATGAATATTAGGAGAGTATTACTCTCTATTAGAGTATTATTTACTATTTCAACGAGGTACAGATAGTTGATTTAAAACCAAGTATTTAATTTTAATTTGCAATTAATTACGTGTTTGTATCATATTTATCATAAATTTGTTGAATTAATGGCAATAAACAGAAAAGGCCAGAAAACGCGTACAAACGGCAAAATATTGCCTAATTCCTTGATATTTGGTTTAAATCTCATACAGGAAACAAGGATGAAAAAAATTCAAAATATTGCTAAATTCGATGATATTAAGTGCAAAGCACAATGCAAGAAAAGTTGCTTAAAAATGCAATATCATGTGAAATTCTAAGATTTTTAGGCCAAATCACAGATAGTGGGACAACATGAAGTAGTATCAAAATATTAGTAAATTCGAACATTTTTACCTAAAATCACTCTACATGAAAAACGTGAAAAGTCTTTATAATACCAAATTCGAAGATTTTTACAATAAATCATAGAGCGAGGTTGCGTATTATTTTGATAATTAAAAAGGCATATGGAAACGTTGTTTTCAATTCAAATGATAAAAATTAATGTGTTTTCTTTAGAATTACCGAAAATGTTTCAGAATTTTCGTTTATATTACCGCAAGAAGAGGTACTCGCAAAACCGCTTTAATCCGGCTGAAACGTCGAAATATACAATAAAAACAGAAAATCTCTTCTAATCAATATCCTACTCACTATTTTAACTAGGTAAAAATAGTTGATTAAAATGAAAAATTTAATTTGAATTTGCAATTAATTACGTGTTTGCATCATATTTAAAGAATTTTTTTTGAATTAATAAAACGAAAAGGCTTGAAAACGCTGAAAAAACGGCAAAATATTGAATAAATCGTTGATATTTGGTTGAAATCTTATAAAGGAAACAACGATGAAAAACTCAAAGTTTTGCTAAATTCGATGATTTTATGTACAGAGCACAATGCAAGAAAACTTGCTTATAAACGCAATATTATGTGAAATTCTGAGATTTATAGGCAAAATCACATATAGTGGGACAACATGAAGTAGTATCAAAATATTAGTAAATTCGAACATTTTTACCTATAATCACTCTACATGAAAACGTGAAAAAGTCACTATAATAACAAATTCGAGGATTTTTACATCAAGTCATAGAGCGAGGCTGCGAATTATTTTGATCATTAAAAAGGCATATGAAAACGTTCTTTCCAATTCAAATGAATAAAATCTGTGTTTTTTCTTTAGAATTAACTAAAATGATTCTGAATTTCCGTTTATATTACTGAGAGATGAGGTACTCAAAAACTGCTCTAATCCGGCTGAAATGTCGAAATATGCAATAAAAACTGAAAATCTCTCTTAAACAATATTTGACTCACTATTTTAACAAGGTACAAATAGTTGATTGAAAATCAAATATTTAAGGGTAATTTGCAATTCATTGCGTGTTTGCATCATATTTATCGTATATTTAATGAATTAATGGCAGTAAACCGAAAATGCTTGAAAACGTGGAAAAACGGCCAAGTATGGCCTAAATCGTTGATATTTGGATGAAATCTCATAAAGGAAACAACGATGAAAAACCTCAAAATATTGCTAAATTCGATGATTTTATGTACAAGGCACAATGCAAGAAAACTTGCTTAAAAACGCAATATTATGGGAATTTCTGAGATTTGTAGGTCAAATCACAAATAGAGAGACAACATGAAGTAGGATCAGTATATTAGAAAGTTCGAACATTTTTACCTAAAATCACCCTACATGAAAAACGTGAAAAAAATCACTATAATACCAAATTCGAGGATATTTCGAGGATGAGGAGGTGAGTACAACTAGGTGAGGTCACACACTCACACACACAGCAAAACACTGGCAGGAGTCTCCAGCAACATACTGGCAGGAGTCTCCAGCAACACGCTGGCAGAGGTCTCCAGCAACACGCTGGCAGAGGTCTCCAGCAACATACTGGCAAGGGTCTCCAGCAACATACTGGCAGGAGTCTCCAGCAACACGCTGGCAGAGGTCTCCAGCAACACACTGGCAGAAGTCTCCAGCAACACACTGGCAGGGGTCTCCAGCAACAAACTGGAAGGGGTCTCCAGTAACACACTAGCAGGGGTCTCGAGCAACACACTGGCAGAGGTCTCCAGCAACACACTGGCAGGGGTCTCCAGCAACACACTGGCAGAAGTCTCCAGCAACACACTGGCAGAGGTCTCCAGCAACACACTGGCAGAGGTCTCCAGCAACACACTGGCAGGGGTCTCCAGCAACACACTGGCAGGGGTCTCCAGCAACACACTGGCAGAGGTCTCCAGCAACACCTTGCCAGAGGTCTCCAGCAACACACTGGCTGGGGTCTCCAGCAACACACTGGCAGGGGTCTCCAGCAACACACTGGCAGAGGTCTACAGCAACACACTGGCAGTGGTCTCCAGCAACACACTGGCAGGGGTCTCCAGCAACACACTGGCAGGGGTCTCCAGCAACACACTGGCAGAGGTCTCCAGCAACACACTGGCAGAGGTCTCCAGCAACACACTGGCAGGGGTCTCCAGGAACACACTGGCAGAGGTCTCCAGCAACACACTGGCAGAGATCTCCAGCATCATGCTTGCAGAGGTCTCCAGCAACACAGTGGCAGGGGTCTCCAGCAACACACTGGCAGAGGTCTCCAGCAACACACTGGCAGGGGTCTCCAGCAACACACTGGCAGGGGTCTCCAGCAACACACTGGCAGGGATCTCCAGCAACACACTGGCAGGGGTCACAAGCAACACACTGGCAGAGGTCTCCAGCAACACACTGCCAGAAGTCTCCAGCAACACACTGGCAGAGGTCTCCAGCAACACACTGGCAGAGGTCTCCAGCAACACACTGGCAGGGGTCACCAGCAACACACTGGCAGGGGTCTCCAGCAAACACACTGGCAGGGGTCCCCAACACCACACAGGCAGGGGTCTCCAGCAACACACTGGCAGAGGTCTCCAACAACACACTGGCAGAGGTCTCCAGCAACACGCTGGCAGAGGTCTGCAGCAACACACTGGCAGTCGTCTCCAGCAACACACTGGCAGGGGTCTCCAGCAACACACTGGCAGAGGTCTCCAGCAACACACGGGCAGGGGTCACCAGCAACACACTGGCAGGGGTCTCAAGCAACACACTGACAGGGGTCTCCAGCAACACACTGGCAAGGGTCTCCAGCAACACACTGGCAGAGGTCTCCAGCAACACGCTGGAAGGGGGTCTCCAGCAACACGCTGGTAGAGGTCTCCAGCAACACACTGGCAGAGGTCTCCAACAAAACAATGGCAGAGGTCTCCAGCAACACACTGGCCGAGGTCTCCAGCAACACACTGGCAGGGGTCTCCAGCAACACGCTGGCAGGGGTCTCCAGCAACACACTGGCAGAGGTCTCCAGCAACACACTGGCAGGAGTCTCCAGCAGCACACTGTCAGAGGTCTCCAGCAACACACTGGCAGAGGTCTCCAGCAACACACTGGCAGAGGTCTCCAGCAACACACTTACAGAGGTCTCCAGCAACCCACTGGCAGAGGTCTCCAGCAACACACTGGCAGAGGACTCCAGCAACACGCTGGCAGAGGTCTCCAGCAACACACTGGCAGGGGTCTATTGCAACACACTGGCAGAGGTCTCCAGCAACACACTGGCAGAGGTCACCAGCAACACACTGGCAGAGGTCTCCAGCAACACACTGGCAGAGGTCTCCAGCAACACACTGGCAGAGGTCTCCAGCAACACACTGGCAGGAGTCTCCAGCAGCACACTGGCAGAGGTCTCCAGCAACACGCTGCAGAGGTCTTCTGCAACACTGGCAGAGGTCTCCAGCAACACACTGGCAGGGGTCTCCAGCAACACACTGGCAGAGATCTCCAGCAACACTCTGGCAGGGGTCTTCAGCAACACACTGGCAGAGGTCTCCAGCAACACACTGGCAGAGGTCTCCAGCAACACACTGGCAGAGGTCTCCAGCAACACACTGGCAGTCGTGTCCAGCAAAACACTGACAGGGGTCTCAAGCAACACACTGGCAGGGGTCTCCAGCAACACACTGGCAAATGTCTCCAGCAACACACTGGCAGAGGTCTCCAGAAAATCGCTGGTAGAAGTCTCCAGCAACACACTGGCAGAGGTCTCTAACAACACAATGGCAGAGGTCTCCAGCAACACACTGGCCGAGGTCTCCAGCAACACACTGGCAGGGGTCTCCAGCAACACGCTGGCAGGGGTCTCCAGCAACACACTGGCAGAGGTCTCCAGCAACACACTGGCAGGAGTCTCCAGCAGCACACTGTCAGAGGTCTCCAGCAACACACCGGCAGAGGTCTCCATCAACACACTGGCAGAGGTCTCCAGCAACCCACTCGCAGAGGTCTCCAGCAACACACTGGCAGATGACTCCAGAAACACGCTGGCAGAGGTCTCCAGCAACACACTGGCAGAGGTCTCCAGCAACACACTGGCAGGAGTCTCCAGCAGCACACTGTCAGAGGTCTCCAGCAACACACTGGCAGAGGTCTCCATCAACACACTGGCAGAGGTCTCCAGCAACCCACTGGCAGAGGTCTCCAGCAGCACACTGTCAGAGGTCTCCAGCAACACACTGACAGGCGTCTCAAGCAACACACTGGCAGGGGTCTCCAGCAACACACTGGCAAATGTCTCCAGCAACACACTGGCAGAGGTCTCCAGCAACACGCTGGTAGAGGTCTCCAGCAACACACTGGCAGAGGTCTCTAACAACACAATGACAGAGGTCTCCAGCAACACACTGGCCGAGGTCTCCAGCAACACACTGGCAGGGGTCTCCAGCAACACGCTGGCAGGGGTCTCCAGCAACACACTGGCAGAGGTCTCCAGCAACACACTGGCAGGAGTCTCCAGCAGCACACTGTCAGAGGTCTCCAGCAACACACTGGCAGAGGTCTCCATCAACACTCTGGCAGAGGTCTCCAGCAACCCACTGGCAGAGGTCTCCAGCAACACACTGGCAGATGACTCCAGAAACACGCTGGCAGAGGTCTCCAGCAACACACTGGCAGGGGTCTCCAGCAACACACTGGCAGAGATCTCCAGAAACATACTGGCAGAGGTCTCCAGCAACACACTGGCAGAGGTCTCCAGCAACACACTGGCAGAGGTCACCAGCAACACACTGGCAGAGGTCTCCAGCAACACACTGGCAGAGGTCTCCAGCAGCACACTGGCAGAGGTCTCCAGCAACACGCTGCAGAGGTCTCCAGCAACACACTGGCAGGGGTCTCCAGCAACACACTGGCAGAGGTCTCCAGCAACACACTGGCAGAGGTCTCCAGCAACACGCTGGTAGGGGTCTCCAGCAACACACTGGCAGGGGTCTCCAGCAACACGCTGCAGAGGTCTCCAGCAACACACTGGCAGGGGTCTCCTGCAACACTGGCAGAGGTCTCCAGCAACACACAGGCAGGGGGTCTCCAGCAACACACTGGCAGAGGTCTCCAGCAACACACTGGCAGAGGCTCCAGCAACATACTGGCAGGGGTCTCCAGCAACACACTGGCAGGGGTCTCCAGCAACACACTGGCAGGTCGTCTCCAGCAACACACTGGCAGAGGTCTTCTGCAACACTGGCAGAGGTCTCCAGCAACACACAGGCAGGGGTCTCCAGCAACACACTGGCAGAGATCTCCACCAACACACTGGCAGGGGTCTTCAGCAACACACTGGCAGAGGTCTCCAGCAACACACTGGCAGAGGTCTCCAGCAACACACTGGCAGAGGTCTCCAGCAACACACTGGCAGTCGTGTCCAGCAAAACACTGACAGGGGTCTCAAGCAACACACTGGCAGGGGGTCTCCAGCAACACACTGGCAAATGTCTCCAGCAACACACTGGCAGAGGTCTCCAGAAAATCGCTGGTAGAAGTCTCCAGCAACACACTGGCAGAGGTCTCTAACAACACAATGGCAGAGGTCTCCAGCAACACACTGGCCGAGGTCTCCAGCAACACACTGGCAGGGGTCTCCAGAAACACGCTGGCAGGGGTCTCCAGCAACACACTGGCAGAGGTCTCCAGCAACACACTGGCAGGAGTCTCCAGCAGCACACTGTCAGAGGTCTCCAGCAACACACCGGCAGAGGTCTCCATCAACACACAGGCAGAGGTCTCCAGCAACCCACTCGCAGAGGTCTCCAGCAACACACTGGCAGATGACTCCAGAAACACGCTGGCAGAGGTCTCCAGCAACACACTGGCAGAGGTCTCCAGCAACACACTGGCAGGAGTCTCCAGCAGCACACTGTCAGAGGTCTCCAGCAACACACTGGCAGAGGTCTCCATCAACACACTGGCAGAGGTCTCCAGCAACCCACTGGCAGAGGTCTCCAGCAGCACACTGTCAGATGTCTCCAGCAACACACTGACAGGGGTCTCAAGCAACACACTGGCAGGGGTCTCCAGCAACACACTGGCAAATGTCTCCAGCAACACACTGGCAGAGGTCTCCAGCAACACGCTGATAGAGGTCTCCAGCAACACACTGGCAGAGGTGTCTAACAACACAATGACAGAGGTCTCCAGCAACACACTGGCCGAGGTCTCCAGCAACACACTGGCAGGGGTCTCCAGCAACACGCTGGCAGGGGTCTCCAGCAACACACTGGCAGAGGTCTCCAGCAACACACTGGCAGGAGTCTCCAGCAGCACACTGTCAGAGGTCTCCAGCAACACACTGGCAGAGGTCTCCATCAACACACTGGCAGAGGTCTCCAGCAACCCACTGGCAGAGGTCTCCAGCAACACACTGGCAGATGACTCCAGAAACACGCTGGCAGAGGTCTCCAGCAACACACTGGCAGGGGTCTCCAGCAACACACTGGCAGAGATCTCCAGAAACACACTGGCAGAGGTCTCCAGCAATACACTGGCAGAGGTCTCCAGCAACACACTGGCAGAGGTCACCAGCAACACACTGGCAGAGGTCTCCTGTCGGAAAATCCGACACCATTTTATATCATACAGATAATAGCTGTATTGTATAAACAAGTTACCCATAGAAAACGTAACTTGTAGTGGAATTACCGTCTAAAGAAAACGGGATATCATCACCACATACTATTATAATTCACCACCTATTATGGTGGGAATTATTCTTAAATACATTAGTCTTTGGACTTTACCATCATAAAAACATCTTATATAAATTAACTTAATTATCAATATTAAAGTAGAGTAAATGTGACCCTTCTATCACTTTCTGACATGTGGACAATGTAAGCCAGGCGTCAGGGAGGAAGGAGGGCAGCCATTGTTTGTACTAGACCAGAGGCTCACACGGGAGCAAATTCAGCTCCTGTTAAATTTACTTGGACGTAGTGTTATGGAAACCAAAGGTGTACCATTGTCAACACGCTGTCTACAAATTCAAGTTAAGTGTCTATCCGAAACCCGTTTATCATTCATTTATGGCCATTAATGTCAGGATATAGGGTGGTCCGGTTAGATCACCTGGAAGCCTCAAACTAAAGGTAATTAAGCCAGGTCTTCAATGTTCCATGTACTGTATAGTGTTTTCTCTGATATAGCTTGTCATATATAGGATTCTGGCTTCACAGCTAGCGCACTTTTGACAGGTCAAGACGAGGATGGAAGACTTTGTGCACCAGTTACTGGGTGAGGAAGCTACCTCAAAGAGGATAATTTGGTGTCTACACCCTAGTTATACCTGGTGGACTAACCTGCTGTACTATAAGATAAGGAACCTTTTCAATGTATGTAGTTAATACTGTAGTTTGATTGGCTGCATATATATATAAACTAATAAACCCCCCCTAATGTGTAGAGGATCGATTTGTGAGATTATTGCAGAAATACAGTCCACTCATTATCATACAAATTGCTATCGAAGTATATAAATTAACGTAAATATAAATTCTATATAAATTCATATAAATTAAATAAATATAAATCTCACAGGTCGGTTCCCACATCTCCAGCAACACACTGGCAGAGGTCTCCAGCAGCACACTGGCAGAGGTCTCCAGCAACACGCTGCAGAGGTCTCCAGCAACACACTGGCAGGGGTCTCCAGCAACACACTGGCAGAGGTCTCCAGCAACACACTGGCAGAGGTCTCCAGCAACACGCTGGTAGGGGTCTCCAGCAACACACTGGCAGGGGTCTCCAGCAACACGCTGCAGAGGTCTCCAGCAACACACTGGCAGGGGTCTCCTGCAACACACTGGCAGAGGTCTCCAGCAGCACACTGTCAGATGTCTCCAGCAACACACTGACAGGGGTCTCAAGCAACACACTGGCAGGGGTCTCCAGCAACACACTGGCAAATGTCTCCAGCAACACACTGGCAGAGGTCTCCAGCAACACGCTGATAGAGGTCTCCAGCAACACACTGGCAGAGGTCTCTAACAACACAATGACAGAGGTCTCCAGCAACACACTGGGCGAGGTCTCCAGCAACACACTGGCAGGGGTCTCCAGCAACACGCTGGCAGGGGTCTCCAGCAACACACTGGCAGAGGTCTCCAGCAACACACTGGCAGGAGTCTCCAGCAGCACACTGTCAGAGGTCTCCAGCAACACACTGGCAGAGGTCTCCATCAACACACTGGCAGAGGTCTCCAGCAACCCACTGGCAGAGGTCTCCAGCAACACACTGGCAGATGACTCCAGAAACACGCTGGCAGAGGTCTCCAGCAACACACTGGCAGGGGTCTCCAGCAACACACTGGCAGAGATCTCCAGAAACACACTGGCAGAGGTCTCCAGCAACACACTGGCAGAGGTCTCCAGCAACACACTGGCAGAGGTCACCAGCAACACACTGGCAGAGGTCTCCTGTCGGAAAATCCGACACCATTTTATATCATACAGATAATAGCTGTATTGTATAAACAAGTTACCCATAGAAAACGTAACTTGTAGTGGAATTACCGTCTAAAGAAAACGGGATATCATCACCACATACTATTATAATTCACCACCTATTATGGTGGGAATTATTCTTAAATACATTAGTCTTTGGACTTTACCATCATAAAAACATCTTATATAAATTAACTTAATTATCAATATTAAAGTAGAGTAAATGTGACCCTTCTATCACTTTCTGACATGTGGACAATGTAAGCCAGGCGTCAGGGAGGAAGGAGGGCAGCCATTGTTTGTACTAGACCAGAGGCTCACACGGGAGCAAATTCAGCTCCTGTTAAATTTACTTGGACGTAGTGTTATGGAAACCAAAGGTGTACCATTGTCAACACGCTGTCTACAAATTCAAGTTAAGTGTCTATCCGAAACCCGTTTATCATTCATTTATGGCCATTAATGTCAGGATATAGGGTGACCCGGTTAGATCACGTGGAAGCCTCAAACTAAAGGTAATTAAGCCAGGTCTTCAATGTTCCATGTACTGTATAGTGTTTTCTCTGATATAGCTTGTCATATATAGGATTCTGGCTTCACAGCTAGCGCACTTTTGACAGGTCAAGACGAGGATGGAAGACTTTGTGCACCAGTTACTGGGTGAGGAAGCTACCTCAAAGAGGATAATTTGGTGTCTACACCCTAGTTATACCTGGTGGACTAACCTGCTGTACTATAAGATAAGGAACCTTTTCAATGTATGTAGTTAATACTGTAGTTTGATTGGCTGCATATATATATAAACTAATAAACCCCCCCTAATGTGTAGAGGATCGATTTGTGAGATTATTGCAGAAATACAGTCCACTCATTATCATACAAATTGCTATCGAAGTATATAAATTAACGTAAATATAAATTCTATATAAATTCATATAAATTAAATAAATATAAATCTCACAGGTCGGTTCCCACATCTCCAGCAACACACTGGCAGAGGTCTCCAGCAGCACACTGGCAGAGGTCTCCAGCAACACGCTGCAGAGGTCTCCAGCAACACACTGGCAGGGGTCTCCAGCAACACACTGGCAGAGGTCTCCAGCAACACACTGGCAGAGGTCTCCAGCAACACGCTGGTAGGGGTCTCCAGCAACACACTGGCAGGGGTCTCCAGCAACACGCTGCAGAGGTCTCCAGCAACACACTGGCAGGGGTCTCCTGCAACACTGGCAGAGGTCTCCAGCAACACATAGGGAGGGGGTCTCCAGCAACACACTGGCAGAGATCTCCAGCAACACACTGGCAGGGGCCTCCAGCAACACACTGGCAGAAGTCTCTAGCAACACACTGGCAGAGGTCTCCAGCAACACACTTGCAGAGGTCTCCAGCAATTAAACACACTGGCAGAGGTCTCCAGCAACACACTGGCAGAGGTCTCCAGCAGCACGCTGGCAGAGGTCTCTAACAACACAATGGCAGAGGTCTCCAGCAACACACTGGCCGAGGTCTCCAGCAACACACTGGCAGGGGTCTCCAGCAACACGCTGGCAGGGGTCTCCAGCAACACACTGGCAGGGGTCTCCAGCAACACACTGGCAGAGGTCTCCAGCAACACACTGGCAGAGGTCTCCAGCAACACGCTGGTAGGGGTCTCCAGCAACACACTGGCAGGGGTCTCCAGCAACACGCTGCAGAGGTCTCCAGCAACACACTGGCAGGGGTCTCCTGCAACACTGGCAGAGGTCTCCAGCAAAACACAGGCAGGGGGTCTCCAGCAACACACTGGCAGAGATCTCCAGCAACACACTGGCAGGGGCCTCCAGCAACACACTGGCAGAAGTCTCTAGCAACACACTGGCAGAGGTCTCCAGCAACACACTTGCAGAGGTCTCCAGCAATTAAACACACTGGCAGAGGTCTCCAGCAACACACTGGCAGACGTCTCCAGCAGCACGCTGGGAGAGGTCTCTAACAACACAATGGCAGAGGTCTCCAGCAACACACTGGCCGAGGTCTCCAACAACACACTGGCAGGGGTCTCCAGCAACACGCTGGCAGGGGTCTCCAGCAACACACTGGCAGAGGTCTCCAGCAACACGCTGGTAGAGGTCTCCAGCAACACACTGGCAGAGGTCTCTAACAACACACTGGCAGGGATCTCCAGCAACACACTGGCAGAGATCTCCAGCAACACACTGGCAGGGGTCTCCAGCAACACACTGGCAGAGGTCTCCAGCAACACACTGGCAGAGGTCTCCAGCAACACACTTGCAGAGGTCTCCAGCAACACACTGGCAGAGGTCTCCAGCAACACACTGGCAGAGGTCTCCAGCAGCACGCTGGCAGGGTTCTACAGCAATGAGCCATATTTTGGAGCCAAATTCTGGCTCTCTGCACGTATTCGCAGTTTGAAATTACGAATTTTTATCCTGAAAATATGCCAATTACTGAAAGCGGCAATGGATCGCATTCTGCTCAAACCCTCCCTGCAGTTTTCAAAATATCCCAAACATCCCAAATTCGACCCTTGAGCCTTATTTTGGAGACTAATTCTGGTTCTCTGCAAGTATTCGCAGTTCAAAATTACGACATTTTATACCGAAAATGTGCCAATGACTGAAAGCGGCGAAGGGTCACATTTTGCCCAAAACCCCCTGCAGTTTTCAAAATATCTAAAACATCCCAAATTCCACCCTTGAGCCATATTATGGAGCCAAATTCTCGCTCTTTTCACGTATTCGCAGTTTAAATAAGGACTTTTTATAAAGAAAATATGACAATTACTGAGAGCAGCGATGGATCACATTTTGCCCAAACCCTCTTTGCAGTTTACAAAATATCCAAAACATCGCAAATTTGACGCTTGAGCCATATTTTGGAGCCAAATTCTGGGTCTCTGCACGTTTTTGCTGTGTGAAATTACGACTTTTTATACCAAAAATATGCCAAATACTAAGTGCAGCGATGGAACACATTTTGCAAAAACCCTGCCTACAGTTTTCAAACTATCCCAAACATCCCAAATTCGACCCTTGAGCCTTATTTTCGAGCCAAATTCTGGCTCTCTGCACGTATTCGCAAGTCAAAATTACGAATTTTTATACCAAAAATATGCCAATTACTGAGAGCGGCGATGGATCACATTTTGCCCAAACCCTCCCTGCAGTTTTCAAAATATCCCAAACATCCCAAATTCGACGCTTGAGCCATATTTTGGAGCCAAATTCGGGCTCTCTGCACGTATTCGCAGTTTGAAATTACGTAATTTTATACCGAAAAAATGCCAGTTACTGAAAACGGCGATGGATCCCATTTTGTCCAAACCCTCCCTGCAGTTTTTAAACTATCTCAAACATCCCAGGGTCGACACTTGAGCCATATTTTGGAGTCAATGCGATGGATCACATTTTGGCTCTGCACGTATTCGCAGTTTGAAATTACGACATTTGTTATCGAAAATATGCCAGATACTGAGAGCAGCGTTGGATCACATTTTGACCAAACCCTCCCTGCAGTTTTCAAAATATCCATAACATCCCAAATTCGACCTCTTGAGCCATATTTTGGAGCCAAATTCTTGCTCTCAGCACGTATTCGCAGTCTGAAATTACGACTTTTTATACTGAACATATGCTAATTTAGAGCGGCGATGGACCACATTTTGCCCAAACCCTGCCTGCAGTTTTCCAAATATCCCAAACATCCTAATTTCGACCCTTGACCCTTATTTTGGAGCAAAATTTTGGCTCTCTGCGCGTATTCGCAGTTCGAATATACAACTTTTTATACCGAAAATATGCCAATTACTGAAAGAGGCGAAGGGTCACATTTTCCCTGCAGATAAAATCCCTGCAGTTTTCAAAATCTCCCAAACATCCCAAATACGACCCTTTGAGCCATATTTTGGAGCGAAATTCTTGCTCTCTGCACGTATTCGCAGTCTGAAATTACGACTTTTTATACTGAAAATATGGTAATTACTGAGTGCAGCGAAGGGTCACATTTTGGCCGAACCCCCGTGCAGTTTTTAAAATATCCCAAACGTCCCAAATTCGACGCTTGAGCCATATTTCGTAGCCATATTCGAGCTCTCTGCACGTATTCGCAGTTTGATATTACGACTTTTTATACCGATAATATGGTAATTACTGAGAGCGGCGATGGACCAAAATTTTGCCCAAACCTTCCCTGCAGTTTTCAAAACATCCCAAACATCCCAATTTTGACCCTTGAGCCATATTTTGGAGCCAAATTCTGGATCCCTGCGCGTATTCGCAGTTCGAAATTACAACTTTTTATACCGCATAATATGCCAATTACTGAAAGCGGCGAAGGGTCACATTTTGCCCAAAACCTCCTGCAGTTCTCAAAATATCCCAAACATCCCAAATTCCACCCTTGAGCCATATTTTGGAGGCAAATTTTGGCTCTCTGCACGTATTCGCAGTTTAAATTAGGACTTTATATATCGGAAATATGACAATTCCTGAGAGCGGAGATGGATCAAATTTTGCTCAAACTCTCCATACAGTTTTCAAAATATCCCAAACATCCCAAATTTGTCGCTTGAGCCATATTTTGGAGCCAAATTCTGGCTCTCTGCACGTATTCGCGGACTGAAATTACGACTTTTTATACTGAAAATATGCGAATTACTGAGTGCAGCGAAGGGTCACATTTTGTCAGACCCGCCCTGCAGTTTTCAAAATATTCCTAACGTCTTAAATTCGACGCTTGAGCCATATTTTGAAGCCATCACTCTCTTGAGCTTCTGCATCACTCTCTTGAGCCTCTGCATCCTTTCTTGAGCCTCTGCATCACTCTCTTGACCCTCTGCATTACTCTTTTGAGCCTCTGCATCACTCTCTTGAGCCTCTACATCACTCTCATGAGCCTCTGCATCCCTCTCTTAAGCCTTTGCAACATTCTCTTCAGCCTTTGCGAATACGTGCAGAGAGCCAGAATTTGGAATCAAAATATTTCTCAAGAGTCGAATTTGGGATGTTTGGGATATATTGAAAACTGCAGGGCAGGTTTGGGCACAATGTGATACATTGCCACTCTCAGTAATTGGCATATTTTCGGTATAAAAAGTCGTAATTTCAAACTGCGAATACGTGCAAAGAGCCAGAATTTATGTCCAAAATATGGCGCAAGCGTAAAATTTATGGTGTTTGGGATATTTTGAAAACTGCAGGGAGGGTTTGTGCAAAATGTGATTCATCGCTGCTTTCAGTAATTGGCATATTTTCGGTACAAAAAGTCGTTATTTCAAACTGCAAATACGTGCAGAGAGCCAGAATTTAGCTCCAAAATATGAATCAAGCGTCGAATTTCGGATGTTTGGGATATTTTGAAAACTGCCGGGAGGGTTTAGGCAATATGATCCATCGCCGCTTTCAGTAATTGACATTTTCGGTATAAAAAGTCGTAATTTGAAACTGCGAATACGTGCAAAGAGCCAGAATTTGGTTTCAAAATATGGCTCAAGCGTCGACTTTTGGATGTTTTAGATATTTTGAAAACTGTAAGGAGGGTTTGGGTAAAATGTGATCCATCGCCGCTCTCAGTAATTAGCATTTTTTTGGTATTAAAAGTCGTAATTTCAAACTGCGAACATGTGCAGACAGCCAGAATATGGCTCCAAAATATAGCTCAAGGTACGAATTTGGGATGTTTGGGACATTTTGAAAACTGCAGGGAGGTTTTTGGCAAAATGTGACTCATCGCCGCTCTCAGTAATTGGCATATTGTCGGTATAAAATGAAATAAATTCAAACTGCGAATACATGCAGAGAGCCCGAATTTGGGCTCCAAAAATTTCCAAAATATGTCTCAAGGGTCCGAAATTTCCAAAATATGTCTCAAGGGTCGAATTTGGGAAGTTTGGGATATTTTGAAAACTGCAGGGAGGGTTTGGGCAAAATGTGATCCATCGCTGTGTTCAATAATTGGCATATTTTCGGTATAAAAAGTCGTCATTTCAAACTGCGAATACGTGCAGAGAGGCAGAATTTGGCTCCAAAATATGGCTCAAGCGTCGAATTTGGGATGTTTTGGATATTTTGAAAACTGCAAGGAGGGTTTGGGCAAAATGTGACCTATCGCTGCTTTCAGTAATTGGCATATTTTCAGTATAAAAAGTCGTAATTTCAGGCAGCGAATACGTGCAGAGACTCAGAATTTGGCTCCAAAATTAGGCTCAAGGGTCGAATTTGGTATGTTTGGGATATTTTGAAAACTGCAGGGAAGGTTTGGGCAAAATGTGATCCATCGCCGCTCTTAGTAATTGGCATATTTCCGATCTAAAAATTCGTAATTTCAAACTGCGAATACGTGCAGAGAGCCAGAATTTGGCTCCAAAATATGACTCAATCGTCGAATTTGGGATGTTTGGGATATTTTGAAAACTGCAGGGAGGGTTTGGGCAGAATGTGATCAATCGAAGCTTTCAGTAATTGGCATATTTTCGGTATAAAAAGTCGTAATTTCAAACTGCAATTACGTGCAGAGATCCAGAATTTGGCTTCATAATATGGCTCAAGGGTCGACTTTTGGATGTTTTGGATATTTTGAAGACTGCAGGGAGGGTTTGGGCAAAATGTGATCCATTGCCGCTCTCAGTAATTGGCATTTTTTCGGTATATAAATTCTTAATTTCAAACTGCGAATACGTGCAGACAGCCAGAATTTGGCTCCACAATATAGCTCAAGAGTCGAATTTGGGATGTTTGGGATATTTTGAAACTGCAGGGGGGTTTTGGTAAAATGTGACCCATTACCGCTGTCAGTAATTGGCATATTGTCGGTATAAAATAAAATAATTTTAAACTGCGAATACGTGTAGATAGCTCGAATTTGGCCCCAAAATATGTCTCAAGCGTCGAATTTGAGACGTTTGGGATATTTTGAAAACTGCAGGGAGGGTTTGGGCAGAATGTGATCCATCGAAGATATCAGTAATTAGCATATTTTCGGTATAAAAAGTCGTAATTTCAAACTGCGAATACGTGCCGAGAGCCAGAATTTGGCTCAAAAATATGACTCAAGCGTCAAATTTGTTATGTTTGAGATATTTTGAAAACTGCAGGGAGGGTTTGGGCAGAATGTGATCCATCGAAGATTTCAGTAATTAGCATATTTTCGGTATAAAAAGTCGTAATTTCAAACTGCGAATACGTGCAGAGAGCCAGAATTTGGCTCCAAAATTAGGCTCAAGGGTCGAATTTGGGATGTTTGGGATATTTTGAAAACTGCAGGGAAGTTTTGGGCAAAATGTGATCAATCGCCGCTCTCAGTAATTGGCATATTTTCGATATAAAAATTCGTAATTTCAAACTGCGAATACTTGCAGATAGCCAGAATTTGGCTCCAAAATATGACTCAAGCGTCGAATTTGGGAAGTTTGGGATCTTTTGAAAACTGCAGGGAGGGTTTGGGCAAAATGTGATCCATCGCCTCTTTCAGTAATTGGCATATTTTCGATATAAAAAGTCGTAATTTCAAACTGGGAATACGTGCAGATAGCCAGAAATTGACTTCAAAATATGGCTCAAGGTTCGACTTTTTGATGTTTTGGATATTTTGAAAACTGCAGGGACGGTTTGGGCAAAATGTGATCCATCGCCGCTCTCAGTAATTGGCATTTTTTCGGCATAAAAAGTAGTAATTTCAAACTGCGAATACGTGCAGACAGCCAGAATTTGGCTCCAAAATATGTCTCAAGCATCGAATTGGGGATGTTAGGGATATTTTAAAAACTGCAGTGGGGGGTTTGGGCAAAATGTGACCCATCGCTGCTTTCAGTAGTTTGCATATTTTCGGTATAAAATGTCGTAATTTCAACCTGCGAATATGTGCAGAGAGCCAGAATCTGGCTTTAAAATATGGCTCATGGATCGAATTTGTGATGGTGGGGATATTTTGAAAACTGCAGGTAGAGTTGGCCCAAAATGTGATTAATCGCCGCTCTCAGTAATTGGCATATTTTCCTCATAAAAAGTCGTAATTTCAATCTGCGAATACGTGCAGAGAGCCAGAATTTGGTTTAAAAAAAATTCTCAGGAGACGAAATTGGGATGTTTGGGATATATTGAAAACTGCAGGGAAAGTTTGGGCACAATGTGATATTGATTACCACAATGTGGTAAGATATTGATTAGGAGAGATTTTCTGTTTTTATTGCATATTTCGACGTTTTAGCCAGATTAGAGCGGTTGTACGAATTCAGTAATATAAACGGAAATTCAGGAACATTTTAGTTAATACTAAGGAAAACACATTGATTTTTATCATTTGAATTGAAAACATCGTTTTCATATGCCTTATTAATAATCAAAATAATACGCAACCTTGCTCTATGATTTGAATTAAAAATCCTCGAATTTGGTATTTTAGTGACTTTTTTCAAGTTTGTCATGTAGGGTGATTTTAGGTAAAAATGTTCGAACTTACTAGTACTTTGATACTACTTCATGTTGTCTCTCTATTTGTGATTTGGCCTACAAATCTCAAAATTTCACATAATATTGCGTTTATTAACAAGTTTTCTTGCAGTGTGCTTTGTACAATGTATCGTCGAATTTAGCAATATTTTGAGATTTTTCATCCCTGTTTCCTTCATGAGATTTCATCCAAATATCAACGATCTAGGCAATATTTTGCAGTTTTTCCGCGTTTTCAAGCCTTTTCGGTTTATTGCCATTAAAATCACGATAAATATGATGGAAACACGTAAATAATTGCAAATTAACCTTAAATACAAGATTTTCAATCAACTATTTGAACCTCGTGAAATAGCGAGTTAGGTATTGATTAGGAGAGAATTTCTGTTTTCATAGAATGTTTCGACGTTTTTGTCGGATTAGAGCAGTTTTACGAGTAACTCTTCTCTCAGTAATATAAACGAAAATTCTGGAATATTTTAGTTAATTCTAAAGAAAACAAATTGATTTTTATCATTTGAATTGGAAACAACGTTTTCATATGCCTTTTTTAATAATCGAAACAATACGCAACCTCGCTCTATGGTTTGATGTAAAAATCCTCGAATTTGGTATTATAGTGACTTTTTTCACGTTTATCATGTAGAGTGATTTAAGGGAAAAATGTTCGAATATACAAATATTTTGGTACTACTTCTGGTTGTGATTTTATGTTGTAAAATACTATATGTGATTTGGTCTACAAATCTCAAATTTTCACATAATGCGTTTTTAAGGAAGTTTTCTTGCAATGTGCTTTGTACTTAAAATCATCGAATTTAGCAATATTTTGAGGTTCGTCATCTTATTTTTCTTTACGAAATTTAACCCAAATATCTACGATTTAGGCAACATTTTGCCGTTTTCCGCGTTTTAAAGACTTTTCAGTTTATTGCCTTTAATTCAGTAAATTTACAATAAAAAGGATGCAAACACGTAATTAATTGCAAATTACCCTTAAATAGTTGATTTTCAATCAACTACTTGTACCTCGTTAAAATAGTGAGTCAGATATTGATTAGGAGATATTTTTAGTTTTTATTGCATATTTCGACGTTTCTGTTGGATTAAAGCGGTTTTACGAGTACCTCTTCTTTCAGTAATACAAACGGAAATTCAGGAACATTTTAGATAATTCTAATGAAAACACATTGATTATCATCATTTGAATTGGAAACAACGTTTTCATATGACTTTTTATGATCAAAATAATACGCAACCTCACTCTACTGTTTGAAGTAAAAATCCTCGAATTTGGTATTGTAGTGACTTTTTTCACGTTTTTCATGTAGAGTGATTTTACGTAAAAATATTCGAATTTACTAATATTTTGATACTACTTTATGTTGTCCCACTATATGTGATTTGGCCTACAAATCTTAGAATTTCACATAATATTGCATTTTTAGCAAGTTTTCTTGCATTGTGTTTTGAACAATGTTGTACAAATTATCATCGAATTTAGTAATATTTTGAGGTTTTTCATCCTTGTTTCCGTTATGAGATTTAAACCAAATATCAACGATTTAGGCAATATTTTACCGTTTTTCTACGTTTTCAAGCCTTTTCGGTATATTGCCATTAATTCAATAAATTTACGATAAATATGAAGCAAACACGTAATTAATCGCAATATAAATTAAATACTTGATTTTAAATCAACTATTTGTACCTCGTTAAAATAGTGAGTAAGATATTGATTAGGAGAGTTTCTGTTTTTATTGCATATTTCGACGTTTTAGCCAGATTAGAGCGGTTGTACGAATTCAGTAATATAAACGGAAATTCAGGAACATTTTAGTTAATACTAAAGAATACACATTGATTTTTATCATTTGAATTGAAAACATCGTTTTCATATGCCTTATTAATAATCAAAATAATACGCAACCTTGCTCTATGATTTGAATTAAAAATCCTCGAATTTGGTATTGTAGTGATTTTTTTTCAAGTTTGTCATGTAGCGTGATTTTATGTAAAAATGTTCGAACTTACTAGTACTTTGATACTACTTCATGTTGTCTCTCTATTTGTGATTTGGCCTACAAATCTCAAATTTTCACATAATATTGCGTTTCTAAGGAAGTTTTCTTGCATTGTGCTTTGTACTTATAATCATTGAATTTAGTAATATTTTGAGGTTTTTCATCCTTGTTTCCTTTATGAGATATAAACCAAATATCAACGATTTAGGCAATATTTTGCCGTTTTTCCGCGTTTTCAAGCTTTTTCGGTTAATTGCCATAATTCAATAAATATACGATAAATATACTGCAAACACGTAACTAACTGCAAATTAAAAGTAAATAACTTTTTTTAATCGACTATTTGTACCTCGGTAAAATAGTGAGCCAGATATTGATTAGGAGAGATTTACTGTTTTTATTGCATATTTTGACGTTTCAGCCAGATTAGAGCGGTTTTACGAATTCAGTAATATAAACGGAAATTCAGGAACATTTTAGTTAATTCTCAAGAAAACACATTGATTTTTATTATTTGAATTGAAAACATCGTTTTCATATGCCTTATTAATAATCAAAATAATATGCAACCTTGCTCTATGATTTGAATTAAAATTCCTCGAATTTGGTATTGTAGTCACTTTTTTCAAGTTTGTCATGTAGGGTGATTTTAGGTAAAAATGTTCGAACTTACTAGTACTTTGATACTACTTCATGTTGTCTCTCTATTTGTGATTTGGCCTACAAATCTCAAAATTTCTCATAATATTGCGTTTATAAGTAAGTTTTCTTACATTGTGCTCTGTACAATGTATCGTCGAATTTAGCAATATTTTGAGATTTTTCATCCCTGTTTCCTTCATGAGATTTCATCTAAATATCTACGATTTAGGCAATATTTTGCAGCTTTTCCGCGTTTTCAAGCCTTTTCGGTTTATTGCCATTAAAATCATGATGGATCATAAATCCATCATAAATATGATGGATACACGTAAATAATTGCAAATTAACCTTAAATACAAGATTTTCAATCAACTATTTGAACTTCGTTAAAATAGTGAATTAGGTATTGATTAGGAGAGAATTTCTGTTTTCATTGCATATTTCGGCGTTTCTGTCGGATTAGAGCAGTTTTACGAGTAACTCTTCTCTCAGTAATATAAACGAAAATTCTGGAATATTTTAGTTCATTCTAAAGAAAACAAATTGATTTTTATCATTTGAATTGGAAACAACGTTTTCATACGCCTTTTTTAATAATCGAAACAATAAGCAACCTCGCTCTATGGTTTGATGTAAAAATCCTCGAATTTGGTATTATAGTGACTTTTTTCACGTTTATCATGTAGAGTGATTTAAGGGAAAAATGTTCGAATATACTAATATTTTTATACTACTTCTTGTTGTGATTTTATGTTGTGAAATACTATATGTGATTTGGACTACAAATCTCAAATTTTCACATAATATTGCGTTTTTAAGGAAGTTTTCTTGCATTGTGCTTTGTACTTATAATCATCGAATTAAGCAATATTTTGAGGTTTTTCATCCTATTTTTCATTACGAGATTTAACCCAAATATCTACGATTTAGGCAACATTTTGCCGTTTTCCGCGTTTTAAAGACTTTTCGGTTTATTGCCTTTAATTCATTAAATTTACTATTGTGACGGTAAAGCGTTGGTGTTCGGCTGTTTCAAAAGCTGGGGGCAGGGCCTCGTCACATCACAAAAAAAAAGAGAAAAGTTTGTCCTTTCGTCTGTGGTAAGGTAATGGGAAGACACACAAAACACAAGTATATAAACAATGAAATTTTAATTACTCTAGAAAACAAGACATGAATAAAGGCAATCTCATAAAATGCAGGACAAGTCAACAAACAAAACATGAATAATCACTGGCAAATGAAAAGTTACGCTAAGACAAGTAAGTTACAGTGATAGCAAAATAAAATATGTGCGGTGCTGGAATACTGGCTTCAAGCTGCCACCTCCCTTAGTACACGAAAGCCAAGGCTTAGTCTACTAGCGAGAGATGTCAACTCCAAGGAGCACAAAGATATTCTGACGAGTCTGGCGTGCTGCTGCCCAGACGACGACTCGTGGTGGTGGCGGAGTGCAGGTGCGACGAGACACCAGCCAATCAGCAACAGGCAGGCAGAGGATGAGCAGTTTGCTGGTTACGGCGGGCTGTAGCAGGTGTCGGGGTGTGCAGGGTACGATTTGCTTCCTGGACAAAACGTTAGGCGATACTGGTGGACGTATCTTCTATATAGTATCTTGTATGTTACGACGTAATGATGTAGGGAAGAGCAGGCTCAATCTCTCTTGAAAGAGATTATCGTCAGACTATAAATATGAAACAAACACGTAATTAATTGCAAATTACCCTTAAATACTTGATTTTCAATCAACTATTTGTACCTCCCTGAAATAGTGAGTCAGAAATTGATTAGGAGGGATTTTTTGTTTTTATTGCATATTTCGACGTTTCTGCCGGATTAGAGCGGTTTTACGAGTACCTCTTCTTTCAATAATATAAACGGAAATTCAGGAACATTTTAATTAATTCGAATGAAAGCACATTGATTATCATCATTTAAATTGGAAACAACGTTTTCATATGACTTTTAAATGATCAAAATTATACGCAATCTCGCTCTTTGATTTGAATTAAAAATCTTCGAATTTGGTATTATAGTCACTGTTTTCACGTTTTTCATGTACAGTGATATTAGGAAAAAATGTTCGAATATACTTATATATTGATACTACTTCATGTTGTCCCACTATATGTGATTTGGCCTTCAAATCTCAGAACTTCACATAATATTGCGTTTTAAGCAAGTTTTCTTGCATTGTACTTTGTACTTAATATCATCGAATTTAGTAATATTTTGAGGTTTTTCATCCTTGTTCCCTCTATGAGATTTAAACCAAATATGAACGATTTAGGCCACATTTGCCCGTTTTTCCACGTTTTCAAGTCTTTTCGGTTTATTGCCATTAATTCAATAAATATACGATAAATATGATGCAAACACATAATTAATTGCAAATTAAAATTAAATTACTTATTTTGAATCAACTATTTGTACCTCGGTAAAATAGTGAGTAAGCTATTGATTGGGAGAGATTTTCTGTTTTTAAAGCATATTTCGACGTTTAAGGCAGATTAGAGCGGTTTTACGAATTCAGTAATATAAACGGAAATTCAGGAACATTTTCGTTAATTCTAAAGAAAATACATTCATTTTTATCATTTGAATTGGAAACAACGTTTTCATATGCCTTTTTAATAATCAAAACAATACGCAACCTCGCTCTATGGTTTTTTCTTGCTCAAATTCTTGCTCTCAGCATGTATTTGCAGTTTGAAATTACGACATTTTACACCGAAAATATGCCAATTACTGAGAGAGGCGATGGGACACAATTTGCCCAAACCCCCTGCAGTTTTCAAAATATCCCAAACATCCTAAATTCGACCCTTGAGCCATATTTTGGAGCCAAATTCTGGCTCTCAGCACGTATTTGCAGTTTGAAATTACGAATTTTTATACCGAAAATATACCAATTACTGGGAGCGGCGATGGGTCAAATTTTGCCCAAACCCTCCATGCAGTTTTTAAAATATCCCAAACATCCAAAATTCGACCATTGAGCCATATTTTGGAGTCAAATTCTGCCTTTCTGCTCGTATTCGCAGTGTGAAATTACGACTTTTTATACCGAAAATATGGCAATTACTGAAAGCGGCGATGGATAACATTTTGACCCAACCCCTCCCTGCAGTTTTCAAAATATCCCAAACCTCCCAAATTTAACTCTGGAGCCATATTTTGGAGCGAAATTCTGGCTCTCTGCACGTATTCGAAGTTTGAAATTACGACTTTTTATTCCGAAAATATGCCGATTACTGAGAGCAGCGATGGGTCACATTTTGCCCAAACCTCTCTGCAGTTTTCAAAAAATCCCAAACATTCCAAATTCGACCCTTGAACCATATTTTGAAGCCAAATTCTAGCTCTCTGCACGTCTTCGCAGTTTGAAATTACGACTTTTTATACCGAAATAATGCGAATTACTTAAAGCAGCGATGGATCACATATTGCCCAAACCATCCTTGTAGTTTTCAAAATATCCCAAATATCTAAAATTCAACCCTAGAGTCATATTTTGGAGCCAAATTCTGGCTTTCTGCAGGTATTCGCAGTTTGAAATTACGCCTTTTTTTACCGAAAATATGCCAATTACTGTAAGCGGCGATGGATCACAATTTGCCCAAACACTCCCTGCAGGTTTCAAAATATCGCAAACATCCCAAATTTGACGCTACAGCAATTTTTTGAAGCTAAATTATGGCTCTCTGCACGTATTAGCAGTTTGATATTTCGACTTTTTATACCGAAATAATGCCAATTACTGTGAGCAACGAAGGATCACATTTTGCCCAATACCCCCTGCAGTTTTCAAAATATCCCAAACATCCCAAATTGCACCCTTGAGCCATATTTTGGAGCCAAATTCTGGCTCTCTGTACCTATTTGCAGTTTTAAATTAGGAATTTTTATACCGAAAATATGCCAATTACTGAAAGCGGCGATTGATCACATTTTGCCCAAACTCTCTCTGTAATTTTTAAATTATTCCAAACATCCCAAATTCGACCCTTGAGCCATATTTTGGAGCCAAATTCTGGCTCTCTGCGCATATTCGTAGTTTGAAAATACGAATTTTTATACCGAAAATATGCCAATTACTGAAAGCGGCGACGGATCACATTTTGCCAAAACCTCCCCTGCAGTTTTCAAAATGTCCCAAACATCCCAAATTCGACCCTTAAGCTATATTTTTAAGCCAAATTCTTTCTGTCTGCACGTATTCGCAGTTTGAAATTACGACTTTTTATACCGAAAAAATGCCAATTACTGAGAGCGGCGATGGATCACATTTTGCCCAAACCCTCCCTGCAGTTTTCAAAATATCCAAAACATCCAAAAGCCGACGCTTGAGCTATATTTTGAAGCCAAATTCTGGCTCTCTGCACGTATTCGATGTTTCAAATTACGACTTTTCATACCGAAAATATGCCAATTACTGAAAGCAGCGATGGATCACATTTTGCCTAAACCCCTTGCTGCAGTTTTGAAAATATCCAAAACACCCCAAATTTGACGCTTGAGCCATATTTTGGACATAAATTCTGGCTCTTTGCACGTGTTCGCAGTTTGAAATTACGACTTTTTATACCGAAAAAATGCCACTTACTGAGAGCAGCGTTGGATCACATTTTGCCCAAACCCTCCTTGCAGTTTTCAAAATATCTCGAACATCCCAAATTCCACCCTTGAGCCATATTTTGGAGCTAAGTTCTTGCTCTCTGCACATATCTGCAGGTTGAAATTACGACATTTTATACCGAAAATATGCCAATTACTGAGAGCAGCGATGGGTCACATTTTGCCCAAACCCCTCCTGCAGTGTTTGAAAAATCCCAAACATCCCAAATTCGAAGCTTGAGCAATATTTTGGAGTCAAATTCGGGCTCTCTGCACGTATTCGCAGTTTGAAATTACGTCATTTTATACGGAAAATATGCCAATTACTGAGAGCGGCGATGGGTCACATTTTGACCAAACCCCCCCCTGCAGTTTTTAAAATATACCAAACATCCCAAATTCGACCCATGAGCCATAATTTAGAGCCAAATTCTGGCTCTCTGCACGTATTCGCAGTTTGAAATTACTACATTTTACACAGAAAATATGCCAATTATTGAGAGAGGCGATGGGACACAATTTGCCCAAACCCCCTGCAGTTTTCAAAATATCCCAAACATCCCAAATTCGACCCTTGAGCCATATTTTGGAGCCAAATTCTGGCTCTCAGCACGTATTCGCAGTTTGAAATTACAAATTTTTATACCGAAAATATTGCAATTACTGGGAGCGGCGATGGGTCAAATTTTGCCCAAACCCTCCCTGCAGTTTTTAAGGTGGCATATCGGTGTAAAATTAAAAGTGGTTCAATTTGCTTATAATTTTTTTTATGAAATGGGTATAGAAAGGGCTGCAGCTGGTCCAAGTTTCATCATCACACCCTAAACAAAAAAGGAGAAACAAAATAAACAACGAATTATGCAAGGAATTTTCAAATAGTTTCAGGGAACACATGTTTCAATTAAAATCATTTCTATAACACTCAGATATTTAAATAAGCACATAATAAAGGATTCTAGTGATCAGTTTTATCAAAAAAGTGTTTAGTGCAATAATATAATTTTTCAAAGTTACCCTACTAAAAAAATATGCAATATATGATATTTATAAATTTTTATAAAATCAACAAATAGACTTTGGACTAAAATGTCTACTAGAGTCTGTAGAAGCACAAACGCTACATATGAGGTGTAATTTGCATGTAAATTAATTAATAAATGAAAGCTCTGAAGTAATTTGAAGGTGTAAATTACTTTCCAGAGTAAAATAAAGATCCAAGTTCGGCCACCTGTAGCTGAGCTTGACTTCGACAGATTTCGTTCATGATTGGCACCCTTGTAGATAGGCATCCATTGAGCAAGGTGTGCAAGTTTCATGCAAATCCCTTGATAACAAACGAGAAAAAAAAATTGGCCAAAAAAAAAAGAAAAAAAAAGAAAAAGAAACAAAAAATTTAAAATATAAATATATCGAACATACATATTACAATTATTACAAGAGTTTGTGCTTCTACAGCACATAGTAGAAATTTTAGTTGACACATGTGTTCGCTGAGATTATTTGAGAATGTTGAACATTCGTTGCATAATACGTTGTGTATTTTTTTTCTCCTTTTCTGTTTAGGGTGTGATGGTGAAACTTGGACCAGTTGCAGCCCTTTCTATAACCATTTCATAAAAAAAATTATAAGCAAATTGAACAATTTTAATTTATAACGATATTTTTCGATATTCCCCCTTAAAATATCCCAAACATCCAAAATTCGACCATTGAGCCATATTTTGGAGTCAAATTCTACCTTTCTGCTCGTATTCGCAGTGTGAAATTACGACTTTTTATACCGAAAATATGGCAATTACTGAAAGCGGCGATGGATAACATTTTGACCCAACCCCTCCCTGCAGTTTTCAAAATATCCCAAACCTCCCAAATTCAACTCTGGAGCCATATTTTGGAGCGAAATTCTGGCTCTCTGCACGTATTCGAAGTTTGAAATTACGACTTTTTATTCCGAAAATATGCCGATTACTGAGAGCAGCGATGGGTCACATTTTGCCCAAACCTCTCTGCAGTTTTCAAAAAATCCCAAACATTCCAAATTCGACCCTTGAACCATATTTTGAAGCCAAATTCTAGCTCTCTGCACGTCTTCGCAGTTTGAAATTACGACTTTTTATACCGAAATAATGCCAATTACTTAAAGCAGCGATGGATCACATTTTGCCCAAACCATCCTTGTAGTTTTCAAAATATCCCAAATATCTAAAATTCAACCCTAGAGTCATATTTTGGAGCCAAATTCTGGCTCTCTGCAGGTATTCGCAGTTTGAAATTACGCCTTTTTTTACCGAAAATATGCCAATTACTGTAAGCGGCGATGGATCACAATTTGCCCAAACCCTCCCTGCAGGTTTCAAAATATCGCAAACATCCCAAATTCGACGCTACAGCAATTTTTTGAAGCTAAATTATGGCTCTCTGCACGTATTAGCAGTTTGATATTTCGACTTTTTATACCGAAATAATGCCAATTACTGTGAGCAACGAAGGGTCACGTTTTCCCCAAAACCCCCTGCAGTTTTCAAAATATCCCAAACATCCCAAATTGCACCCTTGAGCCATATTTTGGAGCCAAATTCTGGCTCTCTGCACCTATTTGCAGTTTTAAATTAGGAATTTTTATACCGAAAATATGCCAATTACTGAAAGCGGCGATTGATCACATTTTGCCCAAACTCTCTCTGTAATTTTTAAATTATCCCAAACATCCCAAATTCGACCCTTGAGCCATATTTTGGAGCCAAATTCTGGCTCTCTGCGCGTATTCGTAGTTTGAAAATACGAATTTTTATACCAAAAATATGCCAATTACTGAAAGCGGCGACGGATCACATTTTGCCAAAACCTCCCCTGCAGTTTTCAAAATGTCCCAAACATCCCAAATTCGACCCTTAAGCTATATTTTTAAGCCAAATTCTTTCTGTCTGCACGTATTCGCAGTTTGAAATTACGACTTTTTATACCGAAAAAATGCCAATTACTTAGAGCGGCGATGGATCACATTTTGCCCAAACCCTCCCTGCAGTTTTCAAAATATCCAAAACATCTAAAAGCCGATGCTTGAGCTATATTTTGAAGCCAAATTCTGGCTCTCTGCACGTATTCGATGTTTCAAATTACGACTTTTTATACCGAAAATATGCCAATTACTGAAAGCAGCGAGGGATCACATTTTGCCTAAACCCCTTGCTGCAGTTTTGAAAATATCCAAAACACCCCAAATTTGACGCTTGAGCCATATTTTGGACATAAATTCTGGCTCTTTGCACGTATTCGCAGTTTGAAATTACGACTTTTTATACAGAAAATATGCCAATTACTGAAAGCTGCGATGGGTCACATTTTGCCCCCCCCCCCTGCAGCTTTAAAAATATCCCAAACATCCCAAATTCGACGCTTGTGCCATAGTTTGGAGCCAAATTCTGGCGCTCTGCACATATTCGCAGTTGGAAATTACGACTTTTTATACCGAAAAAATGCCACTTACTGAGAGCAGCGTTGGATCACATTTTGCCCAAACCCTCCTTGCAGTTTTCAAAATATCCCGAACATCCCAAATTCCACCCTTGAGCCATATTTTGGAGCTAAGTTCTTGCTCTCTGCACATATCTGCAGGTTGAAATTACGACATTTTATACCGAAAATATGCCAATTACTGAGAGCAGCGATGGGTCACATTTTGCCCAAACCCCTCCTGCAGTGTTTGAAAAATCCCAAACATCCCAAATTCGAAGCTTGAGCAATATTTTGGAGTCAAATTCGAGCTCTCTGCACGTATTCGCAGTTTGAAATTACGTCATTTTATACGGAGAATATGCCAATTACTGAGAGCGGCGATGGGTCACATTTTGACCAAACCCCCCTGCAGTTTTTAAAATATACCAAACATCCCAAATTCGACCCATGAGCCATAATTTAGAGCCAAATTCTGGCTCTCTGCACATATTCGCAGTTTGAAATTACGAATTTTTATACCGAAAATATGTAAATTCCTGAGCGCGGCGATAGGTCACATTTTGCCCAAACCCCCCCTGAAGTTTTCAAAATATCCCAAACATCCCAAATTCGAAGCTTGAACCATATTTTAGATCCAAATTCACTCTGCACGTATTCGCAGTTTGAAATTACTATTTTTTATACCGAAAATATATCAATTACTGAGAGCAGCGATGGATCACATTCTGCCCAATCCCTCCCTGCAGCTTTCAATATATTATAAACATCCCAAATTCGACTCTTGAGCTATATTTTGGAGCCAAATTCTGGCTCTCTGCACGTATTCGCAGCTTGAAATTACGAATTTTTATACCGAAAATATGCCAATTACTGAAAGCGGCGAAGGATCAAATTTTGCCCAAACCCTCCAGGCAGTTTTCAAAATATCCCAAACATCCGAAATTCGACGCTTGAGCCATATTTTGCAGCCAAATTCTAGTTCTCTGCACGCATTCGCAATTTGAAATTAAGACTTTTTATACCGATAATATGCCAATTACTGAGAGCAGCGATGGATCACATTTTGCCCAAACCCTTCCTGCAGTTTTTAAATATCTGAAACATCCCAAATTCGAACCTTGAGCCCTATTTTGGTGCCAAATTCTGGCTTTCTGCACGTATTCGCAGTATGAAATTACGACTTTTTATACCGAAAATATGCCAATTTCTAAAACCAACGATGGATCACATTTTGGTCAAACCCAACTGCAGTTTTCAAAATATTCCAAACATCCTACATTCGACGCTTGAGCCATATTTTGGAGCCAAATACTGGCTCTCTGCAAGTATTCGCTGTTTGAAATTATTTCATTTTATACCGAAAATATGATAATTACTGAGAGCAACGATGGATCACATTTTGCCCAAATCCCCCTGCAATTTTCAAAATATCCCGAACATCCCAAATTCGACCCTTAAGCCATATTTTGGAGCCAAATTCTCGCTCTCTGCACGTATTCGCAGTTTGAAATTACGACTTTTTATACCGAAAATATGCCAATTACTTAAACTAGCGATGGGTCACATTTTGCTCAAACCCCCCTTGCGGTTTTCAAAATATCCAAAACATCCCAAAATCGACGCTTGAGCCATATTTTGGAGCCAAATTCGGGCTTTCTGCATGTATTCGCAGTTTGAAAATACGTCATTTTATACGGAGAATATGCCAATTACTGAGAGCGGCGATGGGTCACATTTTGACCAAACCCCCCTGCAGTTTTTAAAATATACCAAACATCCCAAATTCGACCCATGAGCCATAATTTAGAGCCAAATTGTTGCTCTCTGCACATATTCGCAGTTTGAAATTACGAATTCTTATACCGAAAATATGTCAATTCCTGAGCGCGGCGATAGGTCACATTTTGCCCAAACCCCCCCTGAAGTTTTCAAAATATCCCAAACATCCCAAATTCGAAGCTTGAACCATATTTTAGATCCAAATTCACTCTGCACGTATTCGCAGTTTGAAATTACTATTTTTTATACCGAAAATATATCAATTACTGAGAGCAGCGATGGATCACATTCTGCCCAATCCCTCCCTGCAGCTTTCAATATATTATAAACATCCCAAATTCGGCTCTTGAGCTATATTTTGGAGCCAAATTCTGGCTCTCTGCACGTATTCGCAGCTTGAAATTACGAATCTTTATACCGAAAATATGCCAATTACTGAAAGCGGCGAAAGATCAAATTTTGCCCAAACCCTCCAGGCAGTTTTCAAAATATCCCAAACATCCGAAATTCGACGCTTGAGCCATATTTTGCAGCCAAATTCTAGTTCTCTGCACGCATTCGCAATTTGAAATTAAGACTTTTTATACCGATAATATGCCAATTACTGAGAGCAGCGATGGATCACATTTTGCCCAAACCCTTCCTGCAGTTTTTAAATATCTGAAACATCCCAAATTCGAACCTTGAGCCCTATTTTGGTGCCAAATTCTGGCTTTCTGCACGTATTCGCAGTATGAAATTACGACTTTTTATACCGAAAATATGCCAATTACTAAAACCAACGATGGATCACATTTTGCTCAAACCCAACTGCAGTTTTCAAAATATTTCAAACATCCTACATTCGACGCTTGAGCCATATTTTGGAGCCAAATACTGGCTCTCTGCAAGTATTCGCTGTTTGAAATTATTTCATTTTATACCGAAAATATGATAATTACTGAGAGCAACGATGGATCACATTTTGCCCAAATCCCCCTGCAATTTTCAAAATATCCCGAACATCCCAAATTCGACCCTTAAGCCATATTTTGGAGCCAAATTCTGGCTCTCTGCACGTATTCGCAGTTTGAAATTACGACTTTTTATACCGAAAATATGAAAATTACTGAAAGCGGCGATAGATGACATTTTGCCCAAACCCTCCCTGCAGTTTTCAAAACATCCCAAACATAACAAATTCGACGCTTGAGCCATATTTTTGGATGCAGAGGCTTAAGAAAGTGATGCAGAGACTCAAAAGAGGGATGCAGAGGCTTAAGTGAGTGATGCAAAGGCTCAAAAGAGGGATGCAGAGGCTTAAGAGGGTGATGCAGATGCTTAGGAAAGTGATGCAGAGGCTCAAAAGAGGGATGCAGAGGCTTAAGAGGGTGATGCTGAGGCTTAAGAGAGTGATGCAGAGGCTCAAGAGAGGGATGCAAAGGGCTCAAGAGAGTGATGCAGAGACTCAAAAGAGTGATTCATAGGCTTACGAGAGTGATTCATAGGCTTACGAGAGTGATGCAGAGGCTTAAGAGAGTGATGCAGAGGCTTAAGAGAGGGATACAGAGGATGAAGAGAGTGATGGAGTGCTCAGGAGAGGGATTCAGAGGCTCAGGAGAGGGATTCAGAGACTCAAGAGAGTTATGCAGAGGCTCAAGAGAGGGATGCAGAGGCTTACGAGAGTGAGCGCAGAGGCTTAAGAGAGTGATGCAGAGGCTTAAGTGAGGGGTGCAAAGGCTGAAAAGAGTGATGCAGACGCTGAAGAGAGAGTTGTAGAGGCTTATGAGAGTGATGCAGAGGCTCAAGAGAGTGACGCAGAGGCTCAAGAGAGCGATGCAGTGGCTCAAGAGAGTGATGCAGAGGCTCAAGAGAGTGATGCAGAGGCTCAAGAGTGTGATGCAGAGGCTCAAAAGAGTGATGCAGAGGCCCAAGACAGTGATGCATTACCTATCTTACCTAACTTACCTGACTTAACCTAACTTATCCTGCTTAACCTAACTTACCTACCTCACCTAACTTAACCTGCTTAACCTAACTTACCTACCCTACCTAACTTAACCTGCTTAACCTAACTTACCTTACCTAACTTAATCTGCTTAACCTAACTTACATAACTTAACCTAACCTAACCTGCTTAACCTAACTTACCTTACCTTTACCTATCTTACCTAACTTACCTAACTTAACCTAACTTACCTACCTTACATAAATTAACCTGCTTAACCTAACTTACCTTACCTTACCTATCTTACCTAACTTACCTAACTTAATCTTACATTCCCAAACTGATGTATCCTAACTTATCTAGTCCAACCAGACAATGATCTAACTTACATAATTATTCCTGCTTGTCTTTTGTGTTTCGTCAATCATTGTCTCATATCCATTTACTCATTTCAAGGGTTAATTTCTCAAATGGACATTTTTGCATTTCAAGTGTTATATGTTTAAGATTGGGTGTTTAACCATTTCAAAGGATTTTTGTTATATATAGGAATTTACTCGTTTCTAGGGTTAATTTCTCAAATGGTCATTTTTGCAGATCAAGGGTTATTTGTTAAAGTTCATCAAGTTGCTCATAAGTTTTATTTATTATGTTTGTTATCATTTATTCTTATTCCCCAACCCCTTAACCTAACCTCTTCTAATCTTAGTGTATTTAGTAGGTTTTATCATATGTTCTTATTCCCCAACCCTTTAACCTAACCTTTCAGATGTAGTTTATTGTGTTTTTGACGTATTTGTTGAATATATTATCCTTTTCATAACCTTTCAGATGTAGTTTTGTTTCTCCTTTGTATATTTTTACCCAAACCCACCATCCCACTTAACCTTCTGTCCTTCTTTTACTTTGTTTTCACATATAAGTTCATTCTTTATCACCAGCAACACACTGGCAGAGGTCTCCAGCAACACACTGGCAGAGGTCTCCAACAACACACTGGCAGAGGTCTCCAGCAACACACTGGCAGAGGTCTCCAGCAACACGCTGGCAGGGGTCTCCAGCAACACACTGGCAGGGGTCTCCAACAACACACTGGCAGAGGTCTCCAGCAACACGCTGGCAGAGGTCTCCAGCAACACACTGGCAGGGGTCTCCAGCAACACACTGGCAGAGGTCTCCAGCAACACGCTGGCAGGGGTCTCCAGCAACACACTGGCAGGGGTCTCCAGCAACACACAGGCAGAGGTCTCCAACAACACACTGGCAGAGGTCGTCAGCAACACGCTGGCAGAGGTCTCCAGCAACACGCTGGCAGAGGTCTCCAGCAACACACTGGCAGGGGTCTCCAGCAACACACTGGCAGGGGTCTCCAGCAACACACTGGCAGAGGTCTCCAGCAACACACTGGCAGGGGTCTCCAGCAACACGCTGGCAGGGGTCTCCAGCAACACACTGGCAGAGGTCTCCAGCAACACACTGGCAGGGGTCTCCAGCAACACACTGGCAGGGGTCTTTCACGCTTTACCCGACGCTTTACCCGACGGTTTACCCGACGCTTTACCCTGACAGTTTACCCGACATGTTTAATTTACAGTTTACACGTCAGTTATCATGAGAACAGATTTTCGACTATTTTATTTATTTATTCGACTTACACGACGGGTAAACCCCGTCGGGTTTACCTGTCGATTTACCCGACGACTTACCCGACGATTTACGATTCATTCGGCGATTCATTCGGCGTTTTATTTATTCATTTTTATTTATTCATTTTTATTTATTCATTTTTATTTATTTTATTTTTATTTTTTAATTTTTTATAGACATTATATATATACATTACATTAGATTACATTAGATATTACATTACATTAGATATTAGGTTACAGACATTAGATATAGACATATTATTTATTTTATTATACAGACATTAGATATACATTATATACATTACATTACATAACATATACATTACATTACATATACATATTACATTATATACATTACATATATATATATATTACATTAGACATACAGATTACATTAGATATTACATTACACTACATTAGATATTAGATTACAGACATTAGATATAGACATATTATTTATTTTATTATATAGACACGACCTGACCCGACACGACCTGACCTCGCCTTACCTAATCTAACTCGGGTCCAGGTGTGGGTCCGTGGGCCCCCGGACTTCCAACCTTCCCCACATCCCAGGGTCAGGTCAGGTCACGTCAAGTTTTAGCTACCCAGAGACCTCACAGTCGACATGGACGGACGCAGCTACAGGACGGGACACACACAAATCTGTGCCCTGTAGTTACACCGTTTTGACAGACTCGAACACGTCAGTTCTCATGAGAACATATTCCATCCGACTAGGCCATTCTGGGGTCGCCAAGTTTTCCAAAGCTGGTACTTATATTTATATTGAGTAATTTGGTAACATGTTGTCGGTGGTTTAATGCTCCAATATTCCACCTGAACAAAATATATATTTGGCTGCAACAGTTACCTTTGATACGTTTGAGTAAATAATATCTGTAATTATTGTATTTGGGCGTTAATAAACAGGGTAAAGCTCCGACGTAAATTTGCTTGGCGTGGATGGGTTTTTGTTTGGGTTATTTGGGGAGGAGGAGGAGGATGACGTCTTGACTGGAAGCTGAAGGGGGAGTGTGAAGCCCAGAAGGAGACCAACACGTTGATAACTTAGACAATATTGAGGGCATTTTTCGACATTTAAATTAATATACACAGAAGTAAAATTTAAAGAGAAAAACTCAAGTGTTTTTTTTGACTCATGAAGGTTAATAATTTACTAACTTTTATGGTACTGAAAGGGACTATTTTCACTTTGTGAGAGAAGTTGTAGGAATTGTGGTAAGCTATTAGTTAGAAAAAAAAGGGCAATCAACATTGTAAGAGTTTTTTCTCCTTATCTGCAGAGTAGGAGTGAGGACAGCTAATTTATACAAACAGGCTGTTGCCGTTCTCTCGTTGTCTCTCTCTCTCATCTTCCTCTCTTCTGTTCTCTTTCTGACTTTGTATGTTATGCCTGTTCTTTCTCTGTATTTCTGCCTCTCTCGCTCTCCCATGATACCAGTTCACAACATGCTGACTAACTCCTGGCTACCAATTTATTGCTAGGTGAACAGATGCATTTAATGAGAGGAAATGTGCCCAAACATTTTATGTCGTGAACGGCTTAGTAGGTCCAATTACTACCCTACCCACGATACAACCCCACAACATGCTGACTAAGTACTGGGTTCATATTTACTGCTAGGTGAACAGGTACATTAGGTGAGAGGAAATGTGCCCAAGCCATTTCTGCAGCCACTGGTAATCGAACCTAGAATTCCGGATTTTGAGTCAACAATGAACACGTAAAACTTTCATATATGTCTCAGTTTGAGTATATGTGTGCTTGTGTGGGCTTACTCTCTCTGTCTCCATGTCTTCCTCTCTCTATACATATCTTTCTCTTTATCTCATTATATATCATAAAACAGTTAAACTTCGATATTTCTGGTACGTACAGACTCTATCAGGAATAAAAGTGGTTCACAAGGATTCTCTCACACATGTTTACTGGAACACAGATACTATCACCTTCATATGTCAGTCATGGTTTAGGTAATGACATCTAACCTGACGCAACCTGACCTGACGCAACCTGACCTGACGCAACCTGACCTGATACAACCTGACCTGACACTACCTGACCTGACGGAACCTGACCTGATGCAACCTGACCTGACGCTACCTGACCTAACTCAACCTGATCTGACGCAACCTGACCTGACGCTTCCTGACCTGACGCAACCTGACTTGACGCCACCTAACCTGACGCACCTGACCTGACCTGACGCTACCTGCCCTGACGCTACCTGACCTGACGCAACCTGACCTGACGCAACCTGACCTGATGCAACCTGACCTGACGCAACCTGACCTGACGCAACCTGACCTGATACAACCTGACCTGACACTACCTGACCTGACGGAACCTGACCTGATGCAACCTGACCTGACGCTACCTGACCTAACTCAACCTGATCTGACGCAACCTGACCTGACGCTTCCTGACCTGACGCAACCTGACTTGACGCCACCTAACCTGACGCAACCTGACCTGACCTGACGCTACCTGCCCTGACGCTACCTGACCTGACGCAACCTGACCTGACGCAACCTGACCTGATGCAACCTGACCTGACGCAACTTAACCTGAACCTACCTGACCTGACGCAACCTGACCTGACGCAACCTAACCTGACGCAACCTGACCTGACGCAACCTGACCTGACGCAACCTGACCTGACGCAACCTAACCTGACGCAACCAGACCTGACCTGACGCTACCTGACCTGACGCAACCTGACCTGACACAACCTGACCTGACGCAACCTTACCTGACGCAACCTGACCTGATGGTACCTGACCTGACGCAACCTGACCTGATACAACTTGACCTGAGACAACCTGACCTGACACAACCTGATCTGACGCTACCTGACCTGACTCAACCTGACCTGACACAACCTGACCTGACCTGACCTTTAGTAATTGGCCTATTTTCTGTATAAAAAGTCGTAATTTCAAACTGCGAATACGTGCAGAGAGCCAGAATTTGGCTCCAAAATATGGCTCAAGTGTAGAATTTGGGATGTTTGGGATATTTTGAAAATAGCAGGGAGGGTTAGGGCAAAATGTGATCCATCGCTGCATTCAAGAAATTGGCACATTTTCGGTATAAAAAGTCGTAATTTCAAACTGCGAATACATGCAGAGAGCCAGAATTTGGCTCCAAAATATGGCTCAAGCGTCGAATTTGGGATGTTTATAATATATTGAAAGCTGCAGGGGGGTTTGGGCAAAATGTGACCCATCGCCTCTCTCAGTAATTGGCATATTTTTGGTAAAAAAATTCGTATATTCAAACTGCGAATACGTGCAGAGGGCCAGAATTTGGCTGCAAAATTGGGCTCAAGCGTCGAATTTGGAATGCTTGGGATATTTTGAGAACTAAAGGGAGGGTTTGGGCAAAATGTGATACATCGCCGCTTTCAGTAATTGGCATATTTTCGGTATAAAAATTCGTAATTTCAAACTGCGAATACGTGCAGAGAGCCAGAATTTGGCTCTAAAATATGGCTCAAGGGTCAAATTTTGGATGTTTGGGATATTTTGAAAACTGCAGGGGGGTTTGGGCAAAATGTGACCCATCGCCGCTCTCAGTAATTGGCATATTGATCTTCTCGAGATGTGATCTTCTTGTGATGTGATCTTCTGGAGATGTGATCTTCTGGTGATGTGATCTTTGGAAATTTGATCTTCTGGAGATGTGATCTTCTCGAGATGTGATTCTGGAGATGTGATCTTCTGGTGATGTGATCTTCTGGAGATGTGATCATCTGGAGATGTGATCTTCTGGTGATGTGATCTTCCAAGGATGTGATCTTGGGATGTGATCATCTGGGGATGTGATCTTCTGGGGATGTGATCTTTTGGTGATGTGATTTCTCGAGATGTGATTTTTGGAGATGTGATCTTCTGATGTGATCTTCTGAGATGTGATCATCTGGGAAGTGATCTTCTCGAGATGTGATCAACTGGTGATGTGATCTTCTGGAGATGTGATCTTCTGGTGATGTGATCTTCTGGAGAT
>NC_091169.1:6298758-6306258 GCF_040958095.1 Procambarus clarkii
GAGGTCTCCAACAACACACTGGCAGAGGTCTCCAGCAACACACTGGCAGAGGTCTCCAGCAACACGCTGGCAGGGGTCTCCAGCAACACACTGGCAGGGGTCTCCAACAACACACTGGCAGAGGTCTCCAGCAACACGCTGGCAGAGGTCTCCAGCAACACACTGGCAGGGGTCTCCAGCAACACACTGGCAGAGGTCTCCAGCAACACGCTGGCAGGGGTCTCCAGCAACACACTGGCAGGGGTCTCCAGCAACACACAGGCAGAGGTCTCCAACAACACACTGGCAGAGGTCGTCAGCAACACGCTGGCAGAGGTCTCCAGCAACACGCTGGCAGAGGTCTCCAGCAACACACTGGCAGGGGTCTCCAGCAACACACTGGCAGGGGTCTCCAGCAACACACTGGCAGAGGTCTCCAGCAACACACTGGCAGGGGTCTCCAGCAACACGCTGGCAGGGGTCTCCAGCAACACACTGGCAGAGGTCTCCAGCAACACACTGGCAGGGGTCTCCAGCAACACACTGGCAGGGGTCTTTCACGCTTTACCCGACGCTTTACCCGACGGTTTACCCGACGCTTTACCCTGACAGTTTACCCGACATGTTTAATTTACAGTTTACACGTCAGTTATCATGAGAACAGATTTTCGACTATTTTATTTATTTATTCGACTTACACGACGGGTAAACCCCGTCGGGTTTACCTGTCGATTTACCCGACGACTTACCCGACGATTTACGATTCATTCGGCGATTCATTCGGCGTTTTATTTATTCATTTTTATTTATTCATTTTTATTTATTCATTTTTATTTATTTTATTTTTATTTTTTAATTTTTTATAGACATTATATATATACATTACATTAGATTACATTAGATATTACATTACATTAGATATTAGGTTACAGACATTAGATATAGACATATTATTTATTTTATTATACAGACATTAGATATACATTATATACATTACATTACATAACATATACATTACATTACATATACATATTACATTATATACATTACATATATATATATATTACATTAGACATACAGATTACATTAGATATTACATTACACTACATTAGATATTAGATTACAGACATTAGATATAGACATATTATTTATTTTATTATATAGACACGACCTGACCCGACACGACCTGACCTCGCCTTACCTAATCTAACTCGGGTCCAGGTGTGGGTCCGTGGGCCCCCGGACTTCCAACCTTCCCCACATCCCAGGGTCAGGTCAGGTCACGTCAAGTTTTAGCTACCCAGAGACCTCACAGTCGACATGGACGGACGCAGCTACAGGACGGGACACACACAAATCTGTGCCCTGTAGTTACACCGTTTTGACAGACTCGAACACGTCAGTTCTCATGAGAACATATTCCCATCCGACTAGGCCATTCTGGGGTCGCCAAGTTTTCCAAAGCTGGTACTTATATTTATATTGAGTAATTTGGTAACATGTTGTCGGTGGTTTAATGCTCCAATATTCCACCTGAACAAAATATATATTTGGCTGCAACAGTTACCTTTGATACGTTTGAGTAAATAATATCTGTAATTATTGTATTTGGGCGTTAATAAACAGGGTAAAGCTCCGACGTAAATTTGCTTGGCGTGGATGGGTTTTTGTTTGGGTTATTTGGGGAGGAGGAGGAGGATGACGTCTTGACTGGAAGCTGAAGGGGGAGTGTGAAGCCCAGAAGGAGACCAACACGTTGATAACTTAGACAATATTGAGGGCATTTTTCGACATTTAAATTAATATACACAGAAGTAAAATTTAAAGAGAAAAACTCAAGTGTTTTTTTTGACTCATGAAGGTTAATAATTTACTAACTTTTATGGTACTGAAAGGGACTATTTTCACTTTGTGAGAGAAGTTGTAGGAATTGTGGTAAGCTATTAGTTAGAAAAAAAAGGGCAATCAACATTGTAAGAGTTTTTTCTCCTTATCTGCAGAGTAGGAGTGAGGACAGCTAATTTATACAAACAGGCTGTTGCCGTTCTCTCGTTGTCTCTCTCTCTCATCTTCCTCTCTTCTGTTCTCTTTCTGACTTTGTATGTTATGCCTGTTTCTTTCTCTGTATTTCTGCCTCTCTCGCTCTCCCATGATACCAGTTCACACATGCTGACTAACTCCTGGCTACCAATTTATTGCTAGGTGAACAGATGCATTTAATGAGAGGAAATGTGCCCAAACATTTTATGTCGTGAACGGCTTAGTAGGTCCAATTACTACCCTACCCCACGATACAACCCCACAACATGCTGACTAAGTACTGGGTTCATATTTACTGCTAGGTGAACAGGTACATTAGGTGAGAGGAAATGTGCCCAAGCCATTTCTGCAGCCACTGGTAATCGAACCTAGAATTCCGGATTTTGAGTCAACAATGAACACGTAAAACTTTCATATATGTCTCAGTTTGAGTATATGTGTGCTTGTGTGGCTTACTCTCTCTGTCTCCATGTCTTCCTCTCTCTATACATATCTTTCTCTTTATCTCATTATATATCATAAAACAGTTAAACTTCGATATTTCTGGTACGTACAGACTCTATCAGGAATAAAAGTGGTTCACAAGGATTCTCTCACACATGTTACTGGGAACACAGATACTATCACCTTCATATGTCAGTCATGGTTTAGGTAATGACATCTAACCTGACGCAACCTGACCTGACGCAACCTGACCTGACGCAACCTGACCGGATACAACCTGACCTGACACTACCTGACCTGACGGAACCTGACCTGATGCAACCTGACCTGACGCTACCTGACCTAACTCAACCTGATCTGACGCAAACCTGACCTGACGCTTCCTGACCTGACGCACCTGACTTGACGCCACCTAACCTGACGCACCTGACCTGACCTGACGCTACCTGCCCTGACGCTACCTGACCTGACGCAACCTGACCTGACGCAACCTGACCTGATGCAACCTGACCTGACGCAACCTGACCTGACGCAACCTGACCTGATACAAACCTGACCTGACACTACCTGACCTGACGGAACCTGACCTGATGCAACCTGACCTGACGCTACCTGACCTAACTCAACCTGATCTGACGCAACCTGACCTGACGCTTCCTGACCTGACGCAACCTGACTTGACGCACCTAACCTGACGCAACCTGACCTGACCTGACGCTACCTGCCCTGACGCTACCTGACCTGACGCAACCTGACCTGACGCAACCTGACCTGATGCAACCTGACCTGACGCAACTTAACCTGAACCTACCTGACCTGACGCAACCTGACCTGACGCACCTAACCTGACGCAACCTGACCTGACGCAACCTGACCTGACGCAACCTGACCTGACGCAACCTAACCTGACGCAACCAGACCTGACCTGACGCTACCTGACCTGACGCAAACCTGACCTGACACAACCTGACCTGACGCAACCTACCTGACGCAACCTGACCTGATGGTACCTGACCTGACGCAACCTGACCTGATACAACTTGACCTGAGACAACCTGACCTGACACAACCTGATCTGACGCTACCTGACCTGACTCAACCTGACCTGACACAACCTGACCTGACCTGACCTTTAGTAATTGGCCTATTTTCTGTATAAAAAGTCGTAATTTCAAACTGCGAATACGTGCAGAGAGCCAGAATTTGGCTCCAAAATATGGCTCAAGTGTAGAATTTGGGATGTTTGGGATATTTTGAAAATAGCAGGGAGGGTTAGGGCAAAATGTGATCCATCGCTGCATTCAAGAAATTGGCACATTTTCGGTATAAAAAGTCGTAATTTCAAACTGCGAATACATGCAGAGAGCCAGAATTTGGCTCCAAAATATGGCTCAAGCGTCGAATTTGGGATGTTTATAATATATTGAAAGCTGCAGGGGGGTTTGGGCAAAATGTGACCCATCGCCTCTCTCAGTAATTGGCATATTTTTGGTAAAAAAATTCGTATATTCAAACTGCGAATACGTGCAGAGGGCCAGAATTTGGCTGCAAAATTGGGCTCAAGCGTCGAATTTGGAATGCTTGGGATATTTTGAGAACTAAAGGGAGGGTTTGGGCAAAATGTGATACATCGCCGCTTTCAGTAATTGGCATATTTTCGGTATAAAAATTCGTAATTTCAAACTGCGAATACGTGCAGAGAGCCAGAATTTGGCTCTAAAATATGGCTCAAGGGTCAAATTTTGGATGTTTGGGATATTTTGAAAACTGCAGGGGGTTTGGGCAAAATGTGACCCATCGCCGCTCTCAGTAATTGGCATATTGATCTTCTCGAGATGTGATCTTCTTGTGATGTGATCTTCTGGAGATGTGATCTTCTGGTGATGTGATCTTTTGGAAATTTGATCTTCTGGAGATGTGATCTTCTCGAGATGTGATCTTCTGGAGATGTGATCTTCTGGTGATGTGATCTTCTGGAGATGTGATCATCTGGAGATGTGATCTTCTGGTGATGTGATCTTCCAAGGATGTGATCTTCTGGGGATGTGATCATCTGGGGATGTGATCTTCTGGGGATGTGATCTTTTGGTGATGTGATTTTCTCGAGATGTGATTTTTGGAGATGTGATCTTCTCGAGTTGTGATCTTCTGCTGATGTGATCATCTGGGGAAGTGATCTTCTCGAGATGTGATCAACTGGTGATGTGATCTTCTGGAGATGTGATCTTCTGGTGATGTGATCTTCTGAGATGTGATCATCTGGAGATGTGATGTTCCCGAGATGTGATATTCTGGAGATGTGATCTTCTGGAGATGTGATCATCTGTAGATGTGATGTTCTGGAGACGTGATCTTCTGGAGACGGGATTTTCTAGAGATGTGATCTTCTCGAGATGTGATCTTCTGGAGATGTGATCTTCCTCTGGAGATGTGATCTTCTGGAGATGTGATCTTCTGAACATGTGATCTTCTGGAGATTTGATCTTCTGGAAATGTGATCTTCTGCAGATGTGATCTTCTGGAGATGTGATCTTCTCGAGATGTGATTTTCCGGAGATGTGATCTTCTGGCGATGTGATCTTCTAGAGATATGATCTTCTCGAGATGTGATCTTCTGGAGATGTGATCCTTTGGGGATGTGATCTTCTCGAGATGTGATCTTCTCGAGATGTGATCTTCTCGAGATGTGATCTTCTGGAGATGTGATCTTCTGGGGATGTGATCTTCGTGAGATGTGATCTTCTGGTGATGTGATCTTCTCGAGATGTGGTCTTCTGGAGATGTGATCATCTCGAGATGTGATTCTTCTCGAGATGTGATCTTCTGGAGATTTGATCTTCTGGTGATGTGATCTCGAGATGTGATCTTCTGGAGATGTGATCTTCTGGAGATGTGATCATCTCGAGATGTGATCTTCTCGAGATGTGACTTTCTGGAGTTGTGATCTTCTGGTGATGTGATCTTCTGGAGATGTGATCTTCTCGAGAAGCGATCTTCTCGAGATGTGATCTTCTCGAGATGTGTTCTTCTCGAGATGTGATCTTCTCGAGATGTGGTCTTCTGGTGATGTGAATCTTCTCAAGATGTGATCTTCTCGAGATGTGATCTCGAGATGTGATCTTCTTGAGATGTGATCTTCTGAAGATGTGATCTTCTGGAGATGTACTCACCTAGTTGTGCTTGCGGGGGTTGAGCTCTGGCTCTTTGGTCCCGCCTCTCAACCGTCAATCAACAGGTGTACAGGTTCCTGAGCCTATTGGGCTCTATCATATCTACACTTGAAACTGTGTATGGAGTCAGCCTCCACTACATTGCTTCCTAATGCATTCCATTTGTCAACCACTCTGACACTAAAAAAGTTCTTTCTAATATCTCTGTGGCTCATTTGGGCACTCAGTTTCCACCTGTGTCCCCTAGTGCGGGTGCCCCTTGTGTTAAATAGCCTATCTTTATCAACCCTGTCGATTCCTTTGAGAATCTTGAATGTGGTGATCATGTCCCCCCTAACTCTTCTGTCTTCCAACGAAGTGAGGTTCAATTCCCGTAGTCTCTCCTCGTAGCTCATACCTCTCAGCTCGGGTACTAGTCTGGTGGCAAACCTTTGAACCTTTTCCAGTTTAGTCTTATGCTTGACTAGATATGGACTCCATGCTGGAGCCGCATACTCCAGGATTGGTCTGACATATGTGGTATATAATGTTCTGAAAGATTCCTTACACAAGTTTCTAAAGGCCGTTCTTATGTTAGCCAACCTGGCATATGCTGCTGATGTTATTCTCTTGATATGAGCTTCAGGGGACAGGTCTGGCATGATATCAACCCCCAGGTCTTCTCTCTCTCTGACTCTTGAAGTATTTCGTCTCCCAAGTGATACCTTGTATCTGGTCTCCTGCTTCCTACTCCTATCTTCATTACATTACATTTGCTTGGGTTAAACTATAACATCCATTTGTTCGACCATTCCTGCAGCTTGTCCAGGTCTTCTTGAAGCCTCAAGCTGTCCTCCTCTGTCTTAATCCTTCTCATAATTTTGGCGTCGTCAGCAAACATTGAAAGGAATGAGTCTATACCCTCTGGGGAGATCATTTACATATATCAGAAACAGGATAGGTCCATGCACAGAGCCCTGTGGGACTCCACTGCCCAGCAAACAATTTTAGGTTGCCACAACATATCTAGAAAGTATTTGAAAGTATTGGAAACGTTTGTTTTATCGTATCAGATACGATATTGTGTGTGGACTTAAATAGGTTTCCAAAACTTATAACTAAGACATATGTATCTAACACTAATTTGAGATGTTGTGGCAACTTTACACTCCTAACATGAGTCATTCATATCCATTCATACACCAATATGAATCTCTTGTGAAAGGTTTGAGCCTAATCTGAACCCTTTTCACATCTTTGTGTTTAAAGTTAAATTTCTTGAAATTATATTATATTATTTTATATTATAATATATTATTTTTCTTATATTTTATTTTAAAATGTATTATTATTTTTCTTATATTTTTTTATATTATATTATTGTTTTCAATTTAAATATTAAAGCCAATTTAAGGGTAAAAAAATCAAATAATTTATATTACTTTTATTATTTACTAACAAATCAGCAAAAATACAAAAAACATATGACCTATATAATTATATATATAATATATATATAAATAATATGTATATAAATAATTTATATAATATATATATTATATATATATATATATATATATATATATATATATATATATATATATATATATATATATATATATATATATATATATATATTATTATTATTAAATATGACCGAAAAAGTAAGATTAATAATTCTAACACGAATTTTCTCAATCTTTCGTACATTACGCTTCACTGTTGGAGGTAAATCAAAAAATCACTTCTCCAAAATTCATTTTTATTTCTAGTCTGACGCGACACGGGCGCGTTTCGTAAAACTTATTACATTTTCAAGGACTTCACAAATACACAACTGATTAGAACTTGCGTTTCCCTGATTTTATATCTACATTTGAGTGAGGTG